>NC_051848.1:55695486-55892493 GCF_002237135.1 Teleopsis dalmanni
TGTTGCAAATTTTATTAAACAAATACACCAATACCAATACCTGCTACCTGTTCAAAAAAAATATTTTCCTAATCTTTCTTGTTTTTTAATAAAAGTTAGATACTCTACCTATGTAAATACATATTTTTTGGGCATAAAAAAAACTTCCTAAAATATGTTTTTATTTCTTTTAAACTGGTGCAAAACTTTCCAAACAAATACTTTAAGATCACTTACTATATTTGCATTTAAAAATGCAGAAAGTAATATACAAAAAACTAATATTTTAAGTTAAAATACAAATAAGGTTAAGACAGTTATAATTTTTAGTTAACATTACTTAACAAAAATAATTATTTTAAATATTTGTTAATTTATGCAATTTTTAATATAAGTTACAGTCCCAAAGAACGCAAATATCAATTTTTTCAAAATTTGCAACAATATAATATTTTCTATTTCAAACAAAATTGTGAAGTTCCTGTAATTTTTTTCCACCCTTGGGTGCAAGCGCAAAATCGTACATTTGTGCACGTTTGTGCAACCGCACATTTGTGCACGTTTGTGCAGTCGCACATTTGTGCACATTTGTGCAAACGTAATATGAGCAGCACACTCGTGTGCAAAGAGAATTTTTTGTCGCACAGTGCGGTGCGAGCATAAAATTTTCTCGCACATCTGATTGTGCACATTTTTGTAAATCAGTCGCACAGCACAAATGTGTGTGGACGAATCTGTGTGCACAATCATTGCTTTGTGCGATGTGAAATTTGAAATCGCACAACAAATTTGAGTGCGTGCATTTTTTTTCTTAACACCACAAATGTGCGTGTGCATATTTTAAAAACAATTTCCACTCGCACAGTGCAGTGTGCGATTTTGTGCACCACATTCCGAACTCTGATATATACCTATGTTATGTATATATATATTGTATAGCATTGTATAATGTTATTGTTATTATATATGTTTCATTGTACGTATATTCATATAATAATTTTCAAAAATTTGTTAATATATAGATACTGATAAATACTAATAAATAGATAAATATTTTTTCGTGTAGTATTATACGAAAATTAGTACCAAATTATTTGTCAAATTAGTTTTGACAAATTATGTAGGATCCTTATTGATATATAAAAATTCAGCCTTGTTAGATTTTCACTTCCTTCAGGTGTTATAAATTCTTATGCAAAATTTTATATCATCGAATTATGTTGTAGTCAAATACCAATCATTAAAACATTTAATGTATATATTAGAACTTTATGTGGTGATTTCTTTAATATGTTTTTAATCAGGGGATTTGTGGTTTTAGTGCTCATTAAACGTTCCAGTTCGTCACGACAGTCCACAACAACAAGAACGGTCAAATAAAACACACCCTCGCAAATAATTCAAAAGACTATATGCATGCATATATTTACCCATTGTTGATGGACCCTCATATCACTGAATGGTGATCGAAGGAATGCGTAGTCTTATTTAAAACTTCAAAGGAAATCTAATATCTGAGTATGAAGCTGCGGCTAAACCAATGGAAAACTTATTTGCGTTCCATGCATTTATTCCTGTACAAATTTTTTTTGTTTAATAATTTGACTCAGTACTTAATATTATCTGAATGTTCCATGTTATTTTATCGACTGACTTCCATTAAGTTGTAAATCACAGTGAAATATCAATTGACTTCACTTAAATTTTGACAGTAAGTAGTTAAAGTGTTTATAATTCAGAAACTGATACATTTATATGTAAGATGTTTTATGAAACAAGTCTCATCCGATGTAAGACAAATTATGAATAATTTACATTATCCTTCCCTGAGATGCTCAATCACTATTTTTTATCCTATATATCGAAAACATATATACTGCATTCATGTTTATACTGGAGAGTTTTGATTGTAATTTAACCAACATTCCAAGTTATTCTTGAGTTCGATAGCAAAAGAAGTTGAAATCATAAAAATATTATATCTTATTGATTTTAACGTGGGCAGTTCACCGTAGCACTTTATTGTGCACTACAAACTTGTGCTATTGTGAATAGTTTTATGGAATGAATAAAATTTTCATACAGAATGAAACACAACTGTCATTTATCATATGTATATATAATATGTACAAAATAAATATTTTGTGAAACTAGTTGAATAACTAGTTAAAAACATCGATTCTGATTTTGGTTTTTGATTTCAGATGACAGTTTCCAAGTTGTGACAGCTAAAATTACAATCAAAACTCTCGTGTGAATCCAGTATTAATATTATTTTAAGATGCTTACTACACTTTTTTATACGATGAAATATTATATAAATTTCAATAGCATCACCAAATGGCATCGGCAGATGGCGCATCTTATATGGTAGTCGATGCTATCTTTAAAGCTCAATATCTGGAGAATCAAGCTATATAGAAGTTGTTCAGAAAAATGGGTCAGTTGCCAAATCGTGGTTTCTACGAAAATATAATTAAGTCCACTATTCATCTATTTATTTATTTATCAAGCGATAAAATTATTTTGAAGCTAGTAACCAATTATTACAAAGAAAAATGACAAATTATAAATAAAGAACGTATTCAATTATTTGTATACGTACTGTACATTTTAGTGAATATCCAATTCTGACATATTTTGACAATTAATGTGAATCCACAATTTAAAATATTGGCTTTGAGCTAAGTTCGTTGCAAAAATATTGAACGGAATTGTGATTTTTTATTGTATTTTTCAAAGTTCTCATCTGAGACAGAGACACGAATGACGTAAAAAAAAAATGAGTAACTTAATACAACATGTCTCCTCTATCAAAAGGTAAAGTGATTAAAAAATGTAATATAATAAATAAATTGATCCCTTTTCGAGAGTACGATGTTTGCTTGCAGGTAGTAATCTTCCCATAAATTCTTTAAAAAATTGGAAATATAATAAAATGTGGCAGCCATGTATGTTCACGTCTGAAGGCATTTTACAAAAATAGCACACAAAAAGGACGAATGAAGTTCAATAGCCCATGGGCAGAGTGTTTCAGAATCTGATATATAAAATTACCCAGTATATATATCTAAAGTCAATACGAGCCGTTCAAACTGCAGTATTTTGAAATTTGTTGAATTGACCGCAGGAACTATGGACCAATTCAAATTTCGGAATTGATATCATATTTGCCCACAGTTTGTGAAGAACTTCTGAGTTAGGAATCTTATAAATTTCAAAATTACATTCCGTGGATTTTGAGAAATATCAGTGTTAGGAAGCTTACATCAGATTTGTTTCCCAAGCCCAATAAATTTCTTGCGTTACTATTATCATATAATTGAATTATATCTACCATCTATGTACAAATATGTTAAATCGGTATAATTTAAATAAAATTATTCCATATATCCCCTTAAAAATAAAAGTACATTGCGAAACTATGGATAGATGAATTACAAAAACGCTTAATTCCAAAGTAAACAGTTAGTAAAATAAAACATCTCTATGGAACAACCTAATTGCATTGAACAGTCGTTTGAAAAAAAGGAAAAGGAGTAAAATATTTTAAGGGACTATGGCCGACAGACGTGGGAAAAGTTCAACAGTTCAGGGAGGAGCAGAATATAATGATATTACAATTGGATTAGAATTTACAACTACAAAGTTGGTACGTAAGTAATAATTTATCTTGAAACTACAACATTGTTATCATATATTGTATATTTATTATAAGTTATATATCTTATTACATGTGTTCATATGTCCAGTCATATGTCGAGGCGTTATATTTTATAAAGTATTTTAGAAAATTGGACGAGTGAAATTGGAAATTGGAGAAAAGTGTGAAAGTGCGTTATCTTTACAAAAAATGCAATAACATTTTGTGAAGTAGGCTCTGTACATCCATATAGGCTCTATACGCAGTATCAAATCCCCTCAAAAGGTCCCAAAATGTAGGAACTAAGAATTATTTAATCACAAATTTCCGCTGTAAGGTTTTCCTGTCTAGATTAATCTTTTGGGCTTCTAGATCAAATTACTTCAACTATCAGATGCCCTACCTAAAATTTTATTGAAATTTCATATCGATTCCAGGTATATGTATACATTCTAGCTCTCTCTTACGGAATTCAGCTAATGTTTCATTTTATAGAGTTTTTTAAGAGCTATGGGTCTAGGAAATTTGAACTTCTTGATCAATGTTTGTAACTTTAAATATAAAGCAATTTAATGAAAATTTCGTTTCAAAATAAATTTTATATTGAAATAGATTTATAATTAAATTATAAATAATAAAAGATAATATAAAGATAATTTAATGACTTAATGCCATGCTTCTACAATGGTTTCAAAACTGACCAAACAGTTGTTATTGAAATAATGGTTCCTATAATATTAAAAAGATAATGGATAAGAGATTTTTTTACGTTCTCAAAATCTTTGCTAATTTATATCTAAATCGCAGTGTTATGTTATAAAATCGGATAATACATTACATTTTTTGTCTACTTGGCTTTATGTAAATCGTACAGAGAAATTTTATATTTTAAATATAATTGGAGTAGAATATTAACCACTGCTTCTATTTTTTATTAACAGTTTAAAATTATTTACTAATATTTAAGAAAATTTAGTAATTATTTGTTATCTGCCTACATTATATGTCATAACTCATTATTTGTAGTTCTTATGTCCTGTTATTAGTTATGTTCTAATGGGTCTATGATATACTTTACTTTGGTTAAGTCAACACTACTATTTTCATAACAAAATGCTATGGATACTATACTATGAATAATATCATGAATACTATGGATGTAAAATATATAGCAACATATATAATATTAAGAATACTATTAATGTAACATATTTAAAGTGGTTTATCTTTATATCGATCATAACTAAACAGTTACATTGTTTGGATGGTTGGTTGCAGTGGCAAGCCATTAGATAACTTCCATGTACCGATTTTTTGCCGCTTTGCTAACACATTCCTGCTACCACCCTAATATAGAAGAGTAGAGACTAAATCCAGCTCGCCGAGTTTAAATAATTTAATAGGTCTTTCATCTTCACTGATGAACAGTCTTATAAACTGTCAAAGAAGTGTCTTCATAAAAACCTATTACTATTTAATGCCATTCGTAGAGAAAATATATTATGGTTTCTTTCTTCTGCTGGTTTCCACAACAATGGGGAATGCGCAGTTTCTCTGCGTGAGTTCCTATACACCAATGACCAGAAAGAAATGCAGCAAGTCTTGCAGTGTTCATGCGGTCTCTTTTGATGAGTTCCGAGGATCTATTTTTATTATAGGTAGGTCATGTTAACCTGAAAGTTACACATGACTTAAGTGCTTTCCATCTGTTATTGGCAAGTTGCAAAAAGTAGAGAAAGATACTTCTTTTAATAGTCTCTAGGATAATATAAATCGGTACCGCCAGTGACACATCCAGGGAAGCACCAGTTACGATAATTATCAGGATTGTTGACGATTTATAATTAATATCAGATTATTATTATTACCTATTTTATTTATACATTGTATATATATTATATTACATATAAAGCAAGTTTGATAATTAAAGTAACAATATTTATTTGTCTGCTCTAATAATCTTCTCAAATACTTATATCAGCCAATAAAAATAGCAATGGTTTATATTACAAAGAGGCAAATATTTTTCAGGAAATCACAAAATATTTAATAAAGAACTAGGACACCCTAATGGGTGAACTCTACAGTATACAGTTTAAACATTAGTTGTGGAAATTGATTACGTTAAGGTGGGATGATATCTCATACCAGTGTTTTGAATCCGACACATAATCGCTTAGTGAATATTGTGGAAGTGAGAGAAGAAAATCTATGTAGTTTCTCTGAAGAATCTAATAACAGTACAGAAACCAACATTTTTAAAAAAAATATGGAATTACTAAATTAAAGATATTTCATATGAAAGGAATTTATATACATAATAACATAATACAAAAAATTGAATATACATCAACCGTTAATGAAAGTTTTTTCACAATGGCAGTAGAATCTGAATCGAGGCTTTGACTTTAATAAGTAAATAAGAACCAAAAAAAACTGTGAAATATTTCTATTATGTTCAAAAGTAATAAATGCATAACCAATGCACTTATGAAAAAATAGTAATATGGACTTGTTTTCTTCTTTATCGGGGACGAAATCGGAAACGTAATCTTCAGAAATCAGAAGACATAAAAATTTGAAAGGATGTACATTTTTTAATAGATTTGTCACAAATTTTTTTTTTATTTATTTTTTTTTATTTTTTTATTATATTTAAACAGACTGTAGAGTTTAAATTAACAATAACTAGTCATATTGACTAACAAAAGGTTTTTTAATTAATATTATTAGTAATGTTAGTTATCTAAGGTGAGTATATAGATCTAAGCTAGTCATGTCTCTGCTGGTTGAAACACCTCAAAAGTTCATTTGGTTTGAAGCGACATAAGCGTCTGTTTGTCACAAATGCTAAAACTCTAAAACTTTCGGAATAAAAAGAAATAAAATAGAATATTATTTGTTAGAAGAAATAAATTTTCTTTTGATATATATTAACCCATATCCGCACAAGGATTTTTGTTTTGAAATTTTTATTCAAATTTTTTTTTTTTAAGCTTAATTAGTAAAATATTTTGTAAATATTTTTGATAAGCTAAAGCTTCATACATTCAAAGTAATGTCATTTATAAACAATATAATATAATAATATAATAAAATATATAATATAAACAAAAAATTCATGAAAAGTGGTAAAATTTGCTGTTTAAACGAACGTTGGGCGATTAATGGAACGTTGGGCGAATATGGGTTAATTTATTCTCATATAATAAAATTACGAGAAAGTGGATAAGAATAGCGTAAATTTAAATTATGAATAAATTATCTTATAAAATTTTGCACTATGAAATATTTCAAAAGAATTAATTTTAAATAAAAAAAGAGAATATGCAAAATATTATTACTAACCTAAATAACCTATTCGAAAATTTCAACTTATGAGTATATAAGTTGAGTATATATTATATCAATTTATGAATTTCTATAAGTATAATATAATACACTATTAATAAGTATAATAATTTTTAGTTCATTAAACATACTTTAATGTATACACCTTAGACTCAACTCACAACTCAAGTGTTTTTTTGACCAAAAATAAGTGCATCTGAGTTGTCAAGATACAAGATGCAGTCATAATATGAATTGGATTCGGCTTTATGTTTTCAATTGCTTATACAACAATATGAACAAAATAAAATTTATTCCATATAATGCATATTTTTGTTTTGAAATTTAACGAAATAAAGAATGATTTCAACATTTTAAGGTTTTTTTTTATTGGGTCACTAACACTCGTACTATAAACTATAAAACCTGCTAAACTCAGTTTAATATAGCATATAAGGATTTTAATATGCCAAATAAATTTTAATTTATTTTCTAAATGTAGTAAATAATATTTATCTGCTGCATTGTAAGAAACAATACAAAATTGTTACAATGTAAAACATTTTATTGTCTAAAAGAGGGAATTGAATGCACATATTGCAATTTTTAGACAAGCGCAGTTCGTAAGTGTGCGAGGCGTTCGAAAACTGACCTCAACCATGTACCACCGCTTCTCGTTCCTATCTTTTCTGGATATTTCAACACACACAGCAGACTTTGAGGTATGCTTTATGTATATTTCGTATCAGGACTTCATAATTTCTCGCATGTGTTTTTCAGCAATTATTCTTTTTCCGAGTTATGGGCGCCTATTCGGCATTTACTTTATTTTTACTAAAATTCAACAATTTCTACTTTTCTTTGAACTTTATAAATATTATTTAGTGAATATAGTACATAAATTTATAAATTTTTGTAAATAGTTATTAGTTTATAAAACAAAATTTTCAATTTAAACAAATTAAATAAAAACAAAGCGAATGTTTAGTTAGTTTTATTTGACAAAATACTAGACTCAATTTCCAAAAAACTAAAATTTAAAATTGTTTGTCCCTTACATGGTTACAGTTTACATTTCAACTCCCACCAACTATATGGTAATCGATAGAAATTTATTTTTTACGAGGGATGCATTCAAAGACTCAAGAGAAATTAACATTATTAACATACTTTAACGAAATATGCGACCTATTGAACGTAAGTTTTGTTTGTTGCGAGAGGGCTCTCCATTCCAGTTGCCTAGTGAGCGCATAGTAGCACCAATTAGAAACGGTGTTGGAAACAGTGTCACTAGCTTGGCGTCAGAGCGACGCACATTTCTACCAGTTGCCGACATATACTTCCTTTAGCCCTCATTCACCGCTAAGTCTATTCTTGCTGATTTCTTTTCGATAACAGCAAAGGCAGCTGCAAGATTACGCTTGTTACGCCCACTGATGTTAATGTCGTTGGCGTAATATCAAAAATTTCAACATCTAGCAAAAATCCAAATTTAACGTTAAATTCACTTAGTTGTGTACATCGTGTATTTAATTCTTTCAGTAAACGATTGAGAACACTTTTCGTTATACAGGAAATTTGACTTTCTGTGGAAAGGCCAACCTCTCTTGCCAATTATTCGGGCATTATTTGACGTTTTTTAATACGCCTTGTTGTAGCAGTATCCCATTTTCCACGAAGAAACTTAGCATTTTCTATTGTCTCTTCACAAACTTGTTCTCGAATTAGCCAAGTTCAACCGCTAATGATATTAGATCATGAAACGTTTCTCTTAAATTTATTTTGGGATCCTGCAATCTGAGCTTTAGATGATTTAAAGATTCTTAAGATTTCATGCCAGAAATGGAGTTAAGTTCTGAAATCAAAATTCAATATAATTATATATTGTCTTCTACTGATTTTTTAAATATTTCTATTAATTCTTCCAGCCCATTATGCTCACACATACCGCCACTACTCTGGCACTCCAAAGTGTTTGAGATGACTTTGAATAAAATAAACTTTTGTAGTATTTATCAATATCAATCCACTTAAAATGGTTTACCAAAATTAAACACGGTCTTATAACGCAAACTCACGTTTCATTATACATATCAACTACAATAAATTAAGTACTCTTCTCCTACCAAGATTTCGAAACATGTAACGCAAAGTTTATAATATTATATTAAAATATTAGATATATATCTCAACACTATCAATAGCATTTGTGTATCCTTTTATAGTAATTTATTTTCAGAAATGCTATATTATAGCATTTTAATGCTGTATTGCAAAACTTATTTTTAATCTTATACAACCTTACAAATGTTTTGCAATAGATGACGTCGCGCTATAGACGTGCACATAAAGCTCAAAAGCTCTACAATTATAAAATTTTTAATCTTTTCATTATAAATCTAGTTATTGGTAACAAATATGTCAGAACTATCACGCAAGTCTATGGCAAATCTTCAACCAGAAAACCACAAACTCAGATATTAACATATACAAATATGAATGCATGGAACATTAGGGTGCCATTAATTTTTGAAAGTCGAAAAATTGTCCGCGGCACCCACCAGATCGGTTCATTTTACTAAAAAAAATAATTAATGTAAAATTTTAGTTGAATTGGATAAATGAAAGTCACTCCCCAAGAGTCCCAACGATTAGAAAATAACCATATTTCCCAGAAAATAACCATATTTTCCAGAAAATAACCATATTTTCCAGAAACTAACCATATTTTCCAGAAAATAACCATATTTTCCAGAAAATAACCATATTTTCCAGAAAATTCATATTTGAATTGAATTTCCATTAAAACTGTCTTCCCAGAAGTTGGAGATCTATAAACAATTCACTCATACAAAGCTTTTCTGTATTTCTTAGTAAATTAAAACCCTTAAAGCAGTGGAGAAAGGATTCTCTCTGGAATCCATCACAGAGAGATGCTTCTGTTGCTCATATGAAAATTGTTTTCGTATGAAGTATAAATATAAGAAATTGAGGAATTTGTGGAGGATATAGATTAATAATTCATTATGGTTTATGTTCTTCAGATTTATTTTGTTTATTTTGAAAAATTTTATTGAGAAGTCTCTTTATTTAGAATAAGAAATATTTTAGAATTTAAATTGGCTTCGTCTCTTATTTAGCTCAATTTTTTTATGAGCTTTTTTTTTAAATAAAAATTTGAAACATTTTTTCCCGACAGTCGAATTCATGAGAACTTGAGAATTTGTATTTTTTTTTTTTGTATCAATTTTTAAATGATTTTTTTTTAATAATATTTAAGGGTTGCATTCGATATATTTCACCTTAAATTAGTTAATTTATTTATAATCAACTGATTTATATTAAATCTCTATGTATTGTAAATTATCCTCATTATTGGCCCTAATGAGCAAAACTGCCTTAATGAATCAAGTGGAAACATGGTATAAGTAAAGTCAATAAAATAAAAAAATCCATTTTTAATACCGATATTGTTGTTAAGCTGGCTAACACAGCCGGGTTGGATAATGTAAATGCCAGAATATTGTAAAAGTATAAATAAAAGCTTAAAAGAAATAAAAAATAATTGGTAAAAGTATTTTTAATGACTACCTTAAGTTCTTAGCTGAGCAATAAGTGTAGAAAACAAGGAATATCAATTTTACTATAGTCAAGTTTAAGTAAAAAGGTTTCAATTTCTATAGTATTCAAAATCAAAAAGAGGTGGCATCAGAAGTTCATTAAAATCTTTTTTCCTATATTTCTATAGAAACACTATAATTTTAATAATATAAATATTTTACATTAGTCACGACTTTATTGAATTAACCTAACTAAAGAAAAATTTTATTTACCTATATATTAATTATTAATATAATATATTTCAATATATATATTTATATATGTATACATTAATTTAATGCTCAGAATATATGGAAGATCATTTTGAAAATGTCCAAAAATTGTGTCAATTTTTTTCATTCATGCGATGTGGCGTTATTGATACATATTTTCTATAATGTCGGCATATTTTAACAAAACAGCACTTCGTCGAATCTTCAATGTTGGACCTAAATCACAAAAATAGAAAATGCCATAAAACTTTAATTATACATAACCTTTAAAATAGTTTTACTAGCATACCTAGCTCTTCTGATACGACTGAAAAATCCTGTGGTAAGATGGAGAATTTATGTACCTTTTGTGCATTTGATATAGCTTGTTTATTAGCACGAGATATGCCTTCTTCAATAGACTTCACGATTCTAGGATGTAGTGTTATTTTCACTTTCAGTAGATCCTCTTTTTTTATATCATTAGGTATGTTTAGAACCTCAGATAACTTAGTATAGTTCAAGTCTAAAGAGGTCAGCCAATTGATTGTTTCCTCACTTAGCATATCACTCGGTAAGCCTGTGGTATTATCTATATTGGTCTAACCAAATGAAACGATGATTATTATAAAGTATAATCTTTAAAAAGGTTGAAATATAATATTTGTATTCTAATACTAAATGAATTTATTATTTGTATTTATTTAAGTTACTTAAATTTAATATAATAATAGACTTAATATATATAGTATAATATAGTATAATTTTTTTTTAATATAAATAAATTATGATAATATTTTATATATTTTGTTGTCCATTTCGTGGTCCTTACTTGATAGAATGCTTCAGTATGTTAAACTGAATTCTCATAAAGGCATAATCTACATAGTTTAATGTTTACTACTTTACAATATGAATAGTTCAGCCACCAGTGAATCCACCAACCACCAGAGCTTCATTTTCATTAGTAATAAGTAAGCGTAACTTACTATGTAAATTTTATTAACCATACAAAGATCTTCCGTGCTTTTTAACTTATAGTATATATGTTTTCTTGAGTTAACTTACTTGAGATTGCTTGAAATACTTGAATCTCAAGTAAGTTAACTGAACTAACAAAGCCAGTGGAAATGTATTATTACTTAAAAATAAAGTCAGGATAATTGGACCAAAACTATCGAATGCAACCCTTAAAAATAAATTTCCCACAAGGGAAATATGTGTTATATGTTTTATATGTAAAATGTACAACGAGTAATAGCTGAGCTATGAACGCACTGAAAAAGGAAGTATATATAAAAATCTATATATAAGAAGGAAGTATAATATATATATATATATCCACTGTCAAGGAACTTTCTGGCACATAAAAGCTCTTCAACGTGCAATAAGTAACTTATTTCAATGGAAATAACAAAATTTTAAAATTACTTAAGTAACTTACTAAGTAAGCAGTGGAAACATGGTAGCAGTAAACCTCAAGTTATTTACCGGTAAGTCGTTGAAATTATTTTTAAGAAATCTAGTATGATAGCAAAACTATTGAATGATGGCATAGTTTATACAAAATAGCTAGATTAAAACAACAAATGGAAATAAAATCTATATTTTATTTATGTTGTCCTTCAGAAATATGAAATGTATATCTGTATATCATCAATTTTATTAGAACCAAATTTAAGCGATGTTACTGAAAATATGAGTATCTTGGAGGATTATATGCGGATTGTAATGAGTATCTTTTAAATAAATAAAAAGCAAAAATTACTCACCTTTAGAGTCAAAAGAACAGTAAGATATTTTCTTCTATCACCTACAAGCATTGCGTTACTTATATATGGTAATTCTCTCTTTATAAGATTTTCTATATACACCGGTGGTATATTTTCTCCACCAGCCGTTACTATTATCTCTTTAAGTCGTCCAGAAATAAGCAAATTGCCTTCACAGTCAATTCTACCCATATCACCAGTTTTCAACCAGCCCTGTGAATCAATTACTTTTTCAGTACTCTCCATATCATCCAAATATCCCATAAATATATTACGAGAGCGGGCACAAATCTAGAATAGAACGAAACAGTTACGACTCAAAACAATATAACATAATGTGGAAAATGTGTTGTCAAGAAAAAATGAAAGAAATTTCATTTCAAATCATTAAAGTCTAAAGACTTTAATTTTTTTTTTTTGACACTAAAGCTTAATAAAAATACGAACCTCACCGATTTGATTCTCATCAGGTGCATCAATTCGAAGCTCTGTACCTACAGTGGCCATACCAGTACTGTGCAGATTAGTGAGATTTATATCTGTGGAAATAACACCAATTTCTGACGAACCGTAGGAATCGGAAAGTGGCATATCAATACTAAGAAAAAATTTTTTTAGGTCCACGGAAATTGGAGCACCACCAATCAATAAATATTTGCAATTTTCAAGGGCTAAAGCACTTTTAACCTTACCAACAACACGCATTGCAAGCCAATACGCGATGGTAGAAGAAGGGTTCCTGATATTTATTAAAAACTATTTAATCAACATATATTTTCAATTTAATGAACAAATTTTTACCCTTGCATACGATTTAGGTGATAGTTTTGAACGACTGTTCTGCATTTATTTAGTAAGTATTTCGTTATGTACGAGGAATTTTCCTCAACAGCTAAAATTTTCTCCTGAAATTTCTCGTATACGCGTGGTACAGCGAAAAATACAGTTGGTCTCACTTTAATGAGTGTAGTAATTAGAGTCCCTTTTAATGCATTTCGATCGGCAAAGTATACACAACCTCCCAGTGCCATATTAAAAATAACATCACAAAATTGTGCAGCTACATGATTAAGTGGCAAAAAGGAAACTAAGCGCTCCTCACCCTGTTCTATCTTGTCTAGAGTCGCGATCAAACTTCTACCAGATGAAACTATTGCATCATGTGAAAGCATTACACCCTTCGGTAAACCTGTTGTTCCAGACTAAGAATTTATAGTATAAGCATTAATTGTTTTATATGATAATATGTTACACTCAATTTATGCGGTCTAAGTGAGCCGGTCTTTTTGCTAGACAGGCTGACACTTACACCCTATAAATTATTTCAGCTTTCTTTTGAATAACAAAACGCACTTACAGTGTAAACTAGCATCGCGCACTCATTAGCGAAGACATTATTTTCACGTTGTATAAGTTCGTCTGCAAGTTCGTATGTAAACTGCATTTGCATCAAGTCATTCCAACGATAATAACCTTGATCAACACCCACAAAATCATCAAAAGGCTCATGTATCTGAATAACAGCATTTAAAAGCGGCAATCGTGATTTTATTGAACGCACCTTTGCCATCTGTTCTGCGTCATCTACAATGCAAACGGTTGCTGCCGAAGTGCTAAGTACGTGAAAAACTGCTTCCGTCGAATTAGTTAAATATATACCAGCTACTACACCTCCAGCAAGTATAGTACCATACTCTGTGTAGAACCATTCAGGACAGTTAAAAGCAAGTATACCGACAGAGGTGCGCGGTTTCAGACCTACATGTATTAAAGCCAACGCCACTTGCTCTACTTTGTTTTCGTACTGCGCGTATGACACGGTAGTCCATTCATTCTCTGCACCTTCACTATAATTATAGGATAGCGCTTTAAATGTTCCAAACTTCAAACAGCATTCCCTGAAAAACTGTGGAACTGTTTGGGGTTTACGTGCCAACTTATTCTCATTATTCAAGCGTAGTTTTACTGGTGTCAGTAATGAGTCACTAATGTAACTATCAGCTGGTCTTATGGAACTCTCCATTGAAGAAAAATTTTTTGTGAAGTATATGTAATAGTGACACTAAGACAGATTTTTGAATCCTGAAATAAATAAAGGAAAAAATGTGACTAAATTTTAAAAACAATCATTTTTATCTATATATTAAAAATATTTCACAGTAATATACTAAAAAATATTTTTTTGGAGGTGTTCTTGAAATGCATTATTTGTATATAATATCTTGTCTATTAAAGATCTATCGTCATTGGCGAAATTCGACTATATTCAGAAACATTTAGTACGATAAATGTTCATAACATTTAGCTTTTTGAGTAGAATGACTTAGCTCTGCCCTTAAAATAGATTTCAAAATAGCTTCTTTACTGGGACTAAATACGTTTATCTGCCCCTTTAATATTCTCTTAAACTTTGCAAGCACATAGTAACCGCTTAAATCCAGATCTGAAAAATACTATGGTTGAAAAGCAATTTAAAGTGGATAACATGTAAATTTGTCTATTTAGTTTAATCAAACTTCTACTAAATAGACTTTAGTTGTAGTCTATTTAGTTTAATGCCTTTTTGACTCTAAAGTGTAGTTATACATTCATATATCGTCCATTACTAAATATTATATGCATAAGTCGTCCTTATGAGCATTTTTAGTACTCTTTCAAACATATCTTTCACTTCATCAGCTATTTGTGCAAATAGGTAACATATATACCATTTGGTCTCATATCTTAATGTTATCATCTATATTAACTTCATCATTAATGCTCTACAACCAGTGGTCGGTCTTGGCCACCTTCAACGATTCTCTCCACCAATTCCGATTGCAAAACGAAACGATCTGATCTTAGTAATTCTTCCAGATTTTGATGATCATAAAATTTATCACATGAGATCATATCACTCATCACCGGGTTCTACCAAACTCTATTTTTTTAACGATGGCGTACAGTTTTTGATTGTAGCAAGTTTGGCATCACACTTCGATATATGTGGGGCCAAAAACTCTCCACAAAACTTTTTTCTTGAACAAGACTGAGGTGAAAGTTATTTCTGCTTCAGATCTCGGATCTATGTACGTGATTATTGCTAAAGCCATTGTCTTTGACAAACTTTATTGGGTTATAAATTGATAGCATAACGGAATGTTAAGTTCACCACATTCTTGCATCGCTTCATACATTTAAGGACCAGGTACGTAATATAGATCACATATTCGTTTGTGATCATGTCACCTTGGTATTGACCAATAATGATTTAGCTTGTGAAGACATTCGCTTTTGAAAGATAGGTAGCACTTTTTTTAAGAGCTATATTACAATGTTATGTATCGGACATGTTATACTTTAACACCAGTCGTCTGGCATTTCTTCATCCTTCTATATACAAACAATAAATTCGCGTATTGGTTTGGTCGTTAATATTTAATTAGTTAGATGGAAATAACATAGTCTCTAGGGCTTTATTAGATTACTACAAACCAATGATCATCTGTACTTCTTATAGGATAATTTTTTTTTTGTATCAGCGAATTAGTCTTCAATTCTTTTGTAAGTCGATCGTTTGCAGAATTGCTGATCCACACTTTAATTGTGTTTCACTTGAGTTTCACTACGAGTAATTCGTGGAATAGACCTAAAATGTACCAGTAATGTCTATGTAGCATTTTCAAATTTCGACAGGGATGTTACGCTCTCTCAGATGCTCTCATTTACTCGAAAATTTACTAGTGGAACGAACACGCTTGTATATACACAGTGTTACTCAAAGTTACCACGAGTAGCGCGTAGAACAGACCTAAAATGTAAGAGTAAAGTCTGTGTAGCATTTTCAAATTTCGACAGGGATGTTACGCTCTCTCATATGCTCTCATTTACTTGAAAATTTACTAGTGGAACGAACACGCTTGTGTATACACAGTGTTACTCAAAGTTACCACGAGTAGCGCGTAGAACAGACCTAAAATGTAAGAGTAAAGTCTGTGTAGCATTTTCAAATTTCGACAGGGATGTTACGCTCTCTCAGATGCTCACATTTACTCGAAAATTTACTAGTGGAACGAACACGCTTGTGTATGCACAGTGTTACTCAAAGTTACCACGAGTAGCGCGTAGAACAGACCTAAAATGTAAGAGTAAAGTCTGTGTAGCATTTTCAAGTTTCGGCAGGGATGTTACGCTCTCTCAGATGCTCTCATTTACTCGAACATTTACTAGTGGAACGAACACGCTTGTGTATACGCAGGGTTACTCAAAGTTACCACAAGTAGCGCGTAAAACAGACCTAAAATGTACGAGTAAAGTCTGTGTAGCATTTTCAAGTTTCGACAGGGATGTTACGCTCTCTTAGATGCTCTCATTTACTCGAAAATTTACTAGTGGAACGAATACGCTTGTGTATACACAGGGTTACTCAAAGTTATCACAAGTAGCGCGTAGAACAGACCTAAAATGTACGAGTAAAGTCTGTGTAGCATTTTCAAATTTCGACAGGGATGTTACGCTCTCTCAGATGCTGTCATTTACTCGAAAACTTACTAGTGGAACGAACACGCTTGTGTATACGCAGGGTTACTCAAAGTTACCACGAGTAGTACGTGGAACAGACCTAGTATATAGCATAAAACCATACAATATTTTTTTATCATAACTTTGAAAACAATATTTATAAGATATGTAGGTGCGTTGTTACTACTTCTGGGGTGTATTAAATGCATTGAGCAGAGATGACTGTTTTTTTTTCATTTTTTGTTTTATTGATTATATAAAGACATCAGCAGGGTATAGTCTTAGTAATGCAGATGCATTTAAAGCGATGCATTTTATTACCACTTAATCTACTGACTTTCATCTAATTTTAGTCTCTTGTAGCCTTGTTGCTGGGATGGGAATTGTGTTGGAAATATTATTGAAGATGGAAATTTAAAGTTAAAAATAAATTCATATTCAATAGTGGTTATTGGTTATTACGTATATTTTTAAATTCTTGGTTTTATGCATCAACATTGCAATATTTTGAACAGAATATAAATTGGCTGGCTGGCTGGCTCGTGTTATCCTTGTAAATTTGTTTGTACATTCGTAAAACTTTTCAATACCAGGCGCTGAGAATGAACAGCAAACAACAATTATGCGCTTTCGATGCTTAAAATATTATTTATGTTTATTTCGTTGTACATTCTATCAAACTGTATTCGGCTCTTATGTTCACAACAGTGCAACTGTTAAGAGTGGGGTTTCTATGCCAACAGTTGTAGATGTGGGCTCTAATTGCAGTAGTCATTGTTGTTGTTGTTGTTGTTGTCGATTAAATACTCTGCAACAAAAATTTTAGTTTTAAGGCAGTTGTCAACATACAACATTGGAGTTAACATAACTGCTGGCCATAAACGTAAACAGCACACATACTTACTCATACATTACGTTTATAAATGCGTTAGTTTTATTTACAAATTTTTTTTTATTTATTCTTACAAATGTTAATAACATTTATACGCAGTCATGTTGAACTTTATGCAAAACCAATAAAGTGTAATAATAATGCATACACCTTCAACGCCCATTTTACATAAACCAATGTAATAGTAAACTTGTCAAAGAAAGGACTTTCGAATTAAAATGGATTTAAGATTTTAATGGACTACTCTTCTCCTTTCTAAAATTTTATTTTTACTAAACATAAAACTTCATTAGGGTTCACATTTGATTTTTCATATCCGAAATGGTAAATCTTATTTCAATTAAGTGCTGACTTTCTATCAACCTGTCAATCTATCTTTCTGGCAATTTATATATGGTTGCTTGGTTGGTTGCAGTGGCAGGCCATTCGATAACTTCCATTTACCTCAATTAGCGATTTTACGCCGTTTTGCTACGACATTCTTCACAAGAACCCTAGTATAGAAGAGTAAAGAAAAGTAAATCCAACCCGCCGAATTCAGATAATTTATATCTTTTGTCATCATCGATGAACAGTCTAATAAACTATCAAAGAAGTGTCTTCCGATATATTCTAGATGCCAAAACCATCCAGAACATATTATACTTTCTTTCTCCTGAGTGTTTCCACAACTTCTGCAGTGAGGCATGTGAGGAATGCTCAGTTTCCTATACATCAATGACCAATCCATGCAAAAAAAAATGTTTGTCCTTTGATACGATTCTTTCTTCAAGTCATTTTGGGATTATTTTCGTGGGTTCTGCAGTGTTGGTCATAAAGAAGGCTTTATATTGAACTGAACACGTTGTAATTTGATGGAGTAAAATCTGACAAGTAGGAAGCATGCAGTAGAATTAACTATTTAAGTGCTTCCAACATAATTTTTACTAGACTTGCAACATAAGGTCGAGCATTGTCGAGCATCAAAATCACTACACATTGTTAGTGGACTGAAATCGAACGTTTTTTGTTTTTTTTTACAATTGTGTGAAAGTATTCATTATTTGGAAAAATTTTTTATTATGATAGAGCCAACACATATTAGTGTATCATCACTTTATTTAAGCATAAAAGCGCAACTTATATACATTTTTCTTGTCTCGAATTGTATCTCAATTTAACAAAACTTGCAGTGTTGCAGCACGCAATGTTAGTGGGCGATAAAGTTATTGTATCTATAGCTGAAGTAGTTTGAAAAGTTATGATTCAAAATTTTGCAGATTTTGCAGACCAATAGTATTTTTGAAGCATATTAGCAAGACTAATATAAAGTATTGACCGTGAAAAGGCTTTCGAACTGCTAACAAGTTTTGAGCAAGACTTTAGTAAAGGAGGATGAATTTATCAACAACCAAGAATGATGATTAAGTGGAACCCGATAGGTAGCAGAAGATGGGGCAAACCTGTACGCACTTAGAGAAGGCAAATTGACATGGAAAGGTTATACATATATGCGGAAAAGCTGGGTAGAGTTGAAGCTACTGCCCACCAATCGTACCAAGTGGAAAATATTTGTTGCGGCTCTATGCTCCTGCTAGGAGTTAAAGTACTTAATATATATAATATATAGCATAGAATGTCTGGTAGACATTATCACCGAAAAATGGATAAAAATATCATTAGTTTACAATCGTTTAGAGCGTGAATCGCGTGTTGACTTACTAAGAATTATAATTCTTAAAGCTATCATATTAAAAATTCGAAATAACCTCAAAAAAATTGTTTAAAATTTTAAATAAACCAACGCACTGTATTGAAAAGTTGGAACTCAATTATGCCACCCTATAGATAACATATAGGCTCGTGCTCTCTGTGATATTAAACAAAATAATTATTTATGAAATATGTAATGTGAATTACTATAATATATGGTATGATTTTTAAAATACTAATTTTTTCTCTATTTATGGAAACTAAATTTATCTGTAATACTTACAATTATTCTTTGTTCTCAGTATAAAATATAGGCTTTCAAAATTTTATTTATTCAAATTTTTATATTTAACTTCTTTATATAGTTTATTGTATATTTTGAGATTTAAATTTTGTAACTATCTTCACTTAAATAAAATTTTTATTTTATTTTATTCTATATGCGGTTATACATCGTATAATAATTTAATTCAAATGGAACAAAGTCAACCGATAACTAAAATTGAATATATGGAATTGTTTGTAGATAAATTTCATAAAGCTTTGATATCTAATTACACAGTCTTAATCATTCGAATGTAACTTAAATAATTGTTTTAATAATTCACTATTTTTATAATTACTATATCATAAGTCAATTGGAATACAAACTATAATAACCTGAAAAAAGTTTAGCTTTGACTTAACCGTAGCCTTAGCACCATCGACATAGATAGCTAAGTTACCAATTAATTGCTTATTAATTAATTAAACATGTTTTTTTTCAAATTCAATAATAATTCAATTTAAAAATAAAAGTTGATTGTAGCAGTTACTTTCTGTGGGTATTACGTGATACCCATAGTGATCACTATTATATTTAGTTTTTGCTTTGAAATATCTGGTTTAACATAAAGCCCCGAAGTTGATAAGTGTTGTTCTCGGGAATCATAGGGTATCAGCCTTTAATTCTCAAAATTTGGTGGTAGGATTGCTACCTTCGACGAGTATTTATTGGACATGCGGTCACCAAACTTTTCATATTCACTATGGCCGCTATGCGATCAAGTGCCAAAGCCGTTTCTGTTGAAATAGGATGTGCCATGGTAAGGTAGAAGGTTGACATTTAAACCGAAGATACGATTCCTTACTCCTTACACCCCAAAAGACCCGGCGTTAGGTTTCATATGATCTGTTTGATGTTGAAAGGCCTAGTTTGACAGAAAGGCTGAAATTTAGCCAAACAAACAAATATCGTAAAGCTGAACACATTTCAAGGTGTAGTACTCAAGAACGCAGATGGTTAATACGGTGTCCGATATATGATCCACTGTATTGAAAACAGTTTGATACACTTAATGAAACTTAAAGTACTTCATAATGACAGTATGAAGCGTATAACAAAGTTAAACAAAGACATAAAGTAATTAGAAATAATTAAAGTTTTTATTTGAAAAGATTATAAGATGAATTATAAATTTTTTTTATTTTGTAATTTTTTTTATTGAAATTAATTTCATTAAAATTAAATTCTAATTAAATTTATTTAATAGTAATAACCTTATCAACTTTTTATACAACTACTTCATATTCAAATACAAGTACCTATTATTTTTATGTTATAATGAAAAAGTATGAATGTATGCAAAAATCTTATCAATGGGCCTCTTTACATTAGCTGCACCCTGAAATAGGTTTGAAATAGGTTTCCGATATACGCAATGGGGAGCAAAATATAATTATGGAATATGATTCAGTGTGGCGACCTGTGTTCACAAACCTGAACGCAGACAAAGAACCACTTGGTGCGATAAGCGAACAAGCGCAGGTTAAAAGACTGGACAAATCATCCATAAGGAACAAAGGTAAAACCTATGAAGGCACACAGACGTTGCCTGCGGAAAGTGCCAAAAAAATGTTAGCACTTGGGCACATTAAAGTCAGATGCGTGTTATACGGAGTAATTGAGGTTATTTCGCTGAAAAGGTGCTACAAATGTTGGATGTATTATCACGTAGCAAAGAAAACGGCATGCGATATATCTATGCTCAGATGTAGATATAGTGGCATGCAACAACGCAGAGTACAGCAAGCGAAAATATGATCTTAAAAAACAAATGAACTGAGTAAAAATCGATGCTTCAAGTATATGCGAGACAACGAGATTCCACGGAATCTAACTTCCAAATCGCGGTACGAGCGAAATCACACATATTCGTGGATATATATAACACCTGCCTTACTGAAGGAATTTTTTCAAAGTGATGGAAGTTACACTGGAATGCTGTGTAACCATAACGCTGGACATAAAAATTGCTTTCACTTCTGCGAACTGGTCTGAGATACTAATTTTACTCAAAACTCTGAAAGTACCCAATTATTTTTTACGCATTATTCGCAACTACTTCAGTACACCGATAATAGCAGAAAAATAAAAGAATATGATAAAAATTATATTTGGTGGATATGAAATATTGTCACAAGAGGCAATAACATACCATGAAGGCAGGATCGATGATTTAAGCTTTACACAGCATTTTACAGTAGTAATCTATAAGGCGTAAATAGTGCACTTACGCGAATCCTTTCCAATACAGATTCAAACCTTTGTTTCACCTCAAGGTGAAATAAAGAAGGAAGGTGTCTTCTGCCTATAATCACGGACTCTATTATATCTTATGCCGCTCCTATATGGGCAGCAGGTAAAAACCATCAGATACGACTGATACATCAGATATACAGACGTAGTGCGTTGAGTGTTGACTGCGCTCATAGAATAGTGTTCAATTAAGCGAATAGTGTTCAATTAAGCAATCTGTATTATTGCTAGAAAGCTGACAACACACATACATGCAAAAGATCTAAGACGCCATTATAGCACACAAGGCACGACACCGACGACAGATCGAAAATCTGCAGAACGCGTATACTCACTTAGAGAATTGCAGCGAAGATGGGAGTGGTCCTCTAATCAACGCTGGACCCATGCACTTATTCCCAATATTAAAGAATGGGTGCGAGAAAACATGGTGAAATGGACTACAATCTGACTAATTTTATATTTTAAGAAAATAGAATTTATTTTTAACATCATCATAGCAAAGCGAAATATTGATGGCACTACTCGAGTACTTCATGAATAATATTTATATAAAGTTAACCACATCTTTCATCAGACATTTTAACATTTTAAACGAGCCATTAAGATGCCCCCAATCTATTAATTCTATTAATCTATTATGACGTATGATTGGAAGTAGAATTTATAAACGCTTACAAATAAAAGTTTTGTTTTTACTTTTACAATTTTTTTAACTTTAATTTCGATTTGCTAAATGAATACAGTGAAATTTTTATCTTACTTGCACCAAATACCAATTTTTAACAGATTCCTTTCGTGGAGCCACTTACGAAAGCGATACAAAAGTACAAGTACCACACACTATGAAATTACTAAAACATCAAGTTTGCCGATTTCAGTATTCTTATCACAATAAGAACTAGCAGTAACTAGTAGTACATACACCGACATGGATCCAAACATATACAGCTTTCGAAATCATTGCGAATATTTGGTTTCGCCAAGTATTCCAAACGGTGCATATGTTCGATCCATTGGCGCTTAGACATTTTCTTCCGAACCGGTATTTCTTCACATTTCCGACCCGATAGCGGACAGTGTATATTGTAAGTATTCGGTATACGTGGTTGCGCTAGTTCCTTCATGTGTGGTGTCGCTTTGTAATTTCGTGCGTTGTAAGCAACAGGGAAACGTAATGTAGACCAAAACTCAGTTTCATTATCAATATGATAAAATTGTTCAGGAACTTTAGGTTTCTCAAAAGGACGACGGGGTTCTTTGCGTGCAGAGTTTTTGGTATTGGTCTTTGGTGAGTAAGAAAAAACTTTCTTTTCTGGGAATTTGTATTTTTCTCGAGGGTTCTTTGGTTTACTTAGTTTGTTCAAGTGCTCCATAGTTTTATTATCTGATTTTTTTTTGGTTTGTTTTGTATCTGCAGTTGCAGGTTCTTTCTTTGGCTCTGGCAGTTCACGTGGAACGGCATTTTTGGATGCCCATTTATAAAAGCGCACCCAATCATTCCGTCCCATGGGACCCGACTTTTGCCATTTTGTTATTTCACGCTTCTCCTGTGGATAATACCAACGTTTCGGTTGACAATTTCTTTCTATCCATTCAGGATCGAAACCTCTTCGCAGATTAATTTCATCTTCTTCATCGTCAGAACTTTTCGTTGCTAATTTGTCAGCACTCGGCGGTGTAAATAAATATTGACTATTGCTCATTTTTTTGTTTTCCAAGATAAATGACAGAAATTTTGCAGAATTATATATTAAACTATTGAATTTTTCCGTTTTTTCATGTTAAACCTCTTTGTTGTGAATAAGATAATAAAAATTTTTTTAGATGTTTAAATTAAATCCTATGAAGACTTGATTAGTTTCAATACAATTTTCTATAGGTTAAACTAATCAAACTGGTCAAGGATCGGATTTGTTATTATAATTAAACCCATGATGAACTAGAATCACAATATATTTATATATGTATATTTATAGATATATATATATATATATATATAATAAATATATATAATATATATATGAATGTGTACTGCATTCCATTTCAATCAAATATATCAAAAATTTGTTTCAAGTAGAAGTAACCAAGATTATCTATTAATTAGAAAAATTGGGAATTAATTTCGGATTATTATCTGATGCAAGGGTTGGAAGGCGGATAAAAACATAAAATCCAAAAGAACATTAAAGAAGTTCTTCTGAACATAGGCGTAAATAAATTAATGTTGCAAAAGTAATGGTTCAGCAAGTACTCTAAGTCAACAAAAATAATAAAGATTTTAAAATGACAATTTAATTAAATCAATACTTTATAAGTGCTCAATAAAGAATATTTATTGGCATAAGAATATTTATATACTATATATTAGTGTAGATTACGTACTCGTATCTGTAGGTAATATTGCAACTAAGCACTTAAATCGGTGAAAATCTTATAATTATATCGAAGCATCATTTTTAAACATCTTCTTTCCGTCTAGGAAGTTTCATCGAACAACCTTGGTTAATATTACCATCTTGTAGAGTATTGCAAATTTTTTATATTATAAATTATATATACATTAGGACTTGTTGATGAAGATACTATAATGTATCTATGTTCTGAAGACGTTTTCGATGACGGATAGATCTCTTTCCTACTGGCTCGTCACTGGTATTAAATGTGCTCTAATTACTTCAGTATAATACCGGACCATAACTGAACAAATATGAAAGTTCATTTTTATTCGATGAGCACACGTAATATTCGAAGACTTCTACGATGACGGATAGATCTGTTTCCTACTGGCTCGTCACTGGTATTAAATGTGCTGTAATTACTTCAGTACAATACGGGATCATAACTGAACAAATATGAATAGTTATTTTTTTTTGATGAGCACACGTAATATTCTTGCTAATCGAAAATTGGTGTGTTCGAAAATTGGTATATTCGAAAATTGGTGTTTTCGAAAATTGCTGTATGAGTTAATGAAACATTAAGTAGTTTTTGAAAGTTTTATAAACGTTTTACTTTTTGTTATGACGATTAAGTATGTTTATGTTGAAGACTATCTTATCTTTGAGGGATAATAAAATATATATGAAGCTTAGCTTGTTTAAAATGAAAGCAATATTTTGTTCACCTGCGTATTTATGATAAAAATAAAAGCGATATAGTTGTGTACTGAACTTTGAAATATATATAATACTTGTGTACTTCGATAATATTTTAATAGAATTATAAGACATTGTATAACTGACATAAAAAAGACGCAATCTACAAAAAATGCTACAAAAAAGGTAACATTAATTATTATAATAATTGCTTTTAGTAAACTAATTAAAAATTTTTTCTGTCCCTTAAAATGCAAATTAAAATTAATTAAATTAATTTTTACGAATCGAAGTGATATAATTATCATTTGTGAAGTACAGAAGTTGTTTTTTTTTTGCGAAGTGAGTGTGACGCTTGAATTGACAAAAAGGTTTACAACACAACAAATAATCACGTACACTCAGAAAAATAATTTAGTTCATTTAACTAGATTTTAACTAAATCTCAGGTCAAAATATTCTTACTCGACGCAAGATTTTGGTTCAACCATGTCAAATGTTGGTTTTCATATTATCTTTAATATATGAACTAAAATTTTTCTAACAAAATGATCTGGTCAACTTAACTAGTCGCTATACTAGTTAGAGTATATTTTTCAGAGTGTATTGATGAGAAACAAAATTATACACTCAAAGCCCCGCTTTTTTATTAGGGCATAATTCACAGATAGTTGTTGATATAATCAATGTGATAGCATAATTGTAGTTATATATTTGCATTGAACATATTAAAATTGAAAACACTTGAAGTCGATGATGGCACTTCAATTCTCCAGATGGCACTTGAAAGTACTCCGATTATTGACTTATTTTAGAATAAATAAGAAAAATATACATATGTAACTACAGTAAAAGCTATAGAAATAAGTTTATAAAATACAACAAGGTTGAAAACCGTTTCATATAAGGTTTTAGTTAATAAATCAATTTTTATTAAAAACTCAAATCTAATCATTACTAATCTTATGCTCCATGAAGAATCAATGGCAGCAAGGAGTACTATAAAATAAGCCAGTCTTATTACTTAATATAGCGAAAAATCATGATACTATCGTCTATGCTAAACTGTGTTTTAAAAATCATAAATAAATAAAAAAAAGCTTGAAAGCAAAACACGATTTATTGAAAATCTATTGGTTAATTGAACTAAAGCCAGCACGGTTTAGAAATCCGCAATTAAAAGAATTTACCTACGGAAAAAATATTAAAGTCATTCGTTATTTTCAAATTGCGCTAAAGTATCTGTAGGACTATTTAGAGAGAGGTGCCAGCCACATTCTTGATGACTGCTTTCTTACAAAGGCAGACCAAAAATCAAGTATTTTCTTAATGACTCATGCCTCATCAGACATTCACAAAATAAAACCCACATGATCGTTTTGTCAATTAGTTATTAAGTAACCTTAAAGAACTCGATGCAATTGCATATTATAATACTATAACTTCAATAATATTTGAAGGAAAAAATTCTGTTTTAATTAAAAAAAAAAGTTTAACAAAATGTAATATGCATTAAACAATCACAAATAACAAAATTGTAAAATTGTAAAATTATCTGCCAGAAAGTCCTTTTGAATGTTAATACTTATTTTTTGATATTATTATTCATTACGCATATATATGCATAAAAATGTTTAATTTTACTATTTGTTTATATAATTATGTTAAGGATAGTTGAGTCAGTGCACCTGAGCACTTTTGCTCTTTAATAACTGCGAGATTTCTTCAAAACCCCTCTTGCGCCTTGACTAGAATATTGTTTATCACTTCATCAGACTAAGCAATAATTAACCTCAGATCTGCATACCTCCCCGAGGAGCCTGTAACCATTCTGAGATTTGATAACGTGGTGTTAGTAACTCTGTCAGATTTCGCAAATAAATTCAGGGCTCTATCCTTTATGTATTTTTTGATCGAATCAATCTTGATGTCCCTGAGGGTGTCATTCTTCCTAATGTACCATGGTACCTTGAAAAGTCTTTTCAGAGACTGGCTTTGTGCAATTTCTAGCCGGCGAATAGTAGTGTTTGAAGCTTTGCTAAACGCTACACAACCATATAGAAATGACGGACAAATTATTTAGTTATATGTTATATCAGTTTTCTGTTCTTAGCATTGAGATTTTAATTTCTAAATAGCGGTTGAAGGTAATGAAGAATTTTGGCACAGCAAATTCTTCTCAGTTTTATAGGTTGAAGCCATGTGAATCGTTTGTCCAACATGATGCCGAGATATTTAACGCTATCCTCCCAGTTTATAATTTACATCATTAACCAGAATCATTCAAAGATCATCTTCTTTTACATATTGCTATTAAACTTCTCGAACAAATTTGAATAGTAGGAATGGTTCAATATTTCTGTAAGACTTCGATTAAATAGTTAGAAATACTGAAGTCATTTCTCCAAATGGTTAAAAATTGTTAAAATTGCGTATTTATTATAAATTAATTCCCGAATATCTAAATTCCAGGAAATCCAAATACGTACTTGGAAAGGAATAAAGCATACATTCATATGTATGTCATAGTTCTGTGAATAAAAATGGAATTCTTGATGAGATTAGAAAGTACTTACAACATTTAAGTTAATTTTATTGAAACTAATCAACTCTTCATAGGATTTCATTTAAACATCTAAAAAAATATATATTATCTTATTCACAACAAAGAGGTTTAACATGAAAAAACGGAAAAATTCAATAGTTTAATATATAATTCTGCAAAATTTCTGTCATTTATCTTGGAAAACAAAAAAATGAGCAATAGTCAATATTTATTTACACCGCCGAGTGCTGACAAATTAGCAACGAAAAGTTCTGACGATGAAGAAGATGAAATTAATCTGCGAAGAGGTTTCGATCCCGAATGGATAGAAAGAAATTGTCAACCGAAACGTTGGTATTATCCACAGGAGAAGCGTGAAATAACAAAATGGCAAAAGTCGGGTCCCATGGGACGGAATGATTGGGTGCGCTTTTATAAATGGGCATCCAAAAATGCCGTTCCACGTGAACTGCCAGAGCCAAAGAAAGAACCTGCAACTGCAGATACAAAACAAACCAAAAAAAAATCAGATAATAAAACTATGGAGCACTTGAACAAACTAAGTAAACCAAAGAACCCTCGAGAAAAATACAAATTCCCAGAAAAGAAAGTTTTTTCTTACTCACCAAAGACCAATACCAAAAACTCTGCACGCAAAGAACCCCGTCGTCCTTTTGAGAAACCTAAAGTTCCTGAACAATTTTATCATATTGATAATGAAACTGAGTTTTGGTCTACATTACGTTTCCCTGTTGCTTACAACGCACGAAATTACAAAGCGACACCACACATGAAGGAACTAGCGCAACCACGTATACCGAATACTTACAATATACACTGTCCGCTATCGGGTCGGAAATGTGAAGAAATACCGGTTCGGAAGAAAATGTCTAAGCGCCAATGGATCGAACATATGCACCGTTTGGAATACTTGGCGAAACCAAATATTCGCAATGATTTCGAAAGCTGTATATGTTTGGATCCATGTCAGTGTATGTACTACTAGTTACTGCTAGTTCTTATTGTGATAAGAATACTGAAATCGGCAAACTTGATGTTTTAGTAATTTCATAGTGTGTGGTACTTGTGCTTTTGTATCGCTTTCGTAAGTGGCTCCACGAAAAGGAATCTGTTAAAAATTGGTACTTGGTGCAAGTAAGATAAAAATTTCACTGTATTCATTTAGCAAATCGAAATTAAAGTTAAAAAAATTGTAAAAGTAAAAACACAACTTTTATTTGTAAGCGTTTATAAATTCTACTTCCAATCATATGTCATAATAGATTAATAGAATTAATAGATTGGGGGCATCTTAATGGGTCGTTTAAAATGTTAAAATGTCTGATGAAAGATGTGGTATAACTTTATATAAATATTATTCTTGAAGTACTTGAGTAGTGTCATTATAATTTTAGTTTAAGATGCTTAACGTGAAAAAAACTCTACTTTGTCAAACCCGTTTAGGTTCACGGATATCATTTATATGTTAACCGTATTATAATCACATCAGAAAAGAAGAAAACCGTGGTAGTATTAATACTTAATATATTAAGTTATTTTACTAACTATAACTGCTGACGTTAAGATACTTTTCAGTTTTCTTAAATGATTGATATAAAGTATTTATTTAGTGAAAAATGTTAATATAATAAAATAATATTTCATAAATATATAAAGACAATTTTATATATCTTCCAGGTTTCTGTAATATTTAATTAATGTTTGGTTTGCTAATTTTGGATTGTAGGTGCATCAGAAAAAATAATTTTTCCACATTTTCAATATATTTAAAAGTGTTAAGTATATCTAGCACATTTCTTAACTTGCTGGTTACTTTTTCTATTTTAAGCAATAATATGGTAATATATATACAGTGCACTGCGATAGGAGAGCAGCCTAAAATACACTATTCTCTTATCAGAATAGAAAATGTATTAATAACATATGACACACTTTGCAATGTGAACTCTTGTATAACAGCATATCTGAAGTTTACAACTCAGAGTGAGGATGTTGATGTTGGACCTCACGCTTTAATAACCGTTAACCAGATTATATAGCCAAGACTTGAAAAAAGCCACAGGAACACACATTTAACGGACTTGAGCCACTTTGAACGGTTTCCGTTGTCACTCTTTATAAATTCAATTATTTATTTGTCTATACTTTGGTTCCAGAAAATTGCTGGATAGTACGCCAGTAGATTCGCTATATCAAAATTTTATGAGTATATAAGATCGTAGATGATAAAATCTGTCTCTTATATAAATATTTATTAGTTTTTTGAGAGGATTTAGCAATTTTTGCGATTTCAGCAAACATGATAGTTTGGTATCCATCATTTAAAAAATCATATATTAAGATTAGCCTACGCAAAGAAACGCGATGTGTGGACACCACATGAATAATTGTTAAGAAATTTGTTTGACCAAATTACCGTCAATGAAATGCAACAAAATAGAGTCATTTATTTCATAAGTCATCAAAGATATATGTATATACTGCAAATCGTTAAAAGGTTTTAAACAAAAGATTATCCAATGCAAGCGATCAAGATGATCCACTATAACCATAACCAACAAGGTTATGTGTTTGGTGCGATTGTTTATAACAAGCTACGCCAACCTGGTGCAACAGCTAATTCGATTCTCTACTACTCACAGACCAACCAGCTAAAGGCATCAGTCAAAGAAAAGCAACTAAATTTCCCTAACAGAAACACATATACACATATCTTTGATAACTTGAAATAAATTGCTGGCACTTGGTTGGAAAATTTTGAGGCATCTACTATATAGTCCGGACCATGCCTTGTTAGACTAACATATTTTTCAGTCCCTGCAAAACTCCATTATTGGTAAAAAAAAAAAGTAACCAAGCGAAGACCTGCTAAAATCACTTGTCAAAGTTTTTCGCCAATAAACCAAACAAGGTCTACACCGATGATATTATGAAGCCACTCGAAACATTCTAAGAAAGGCAATTTATATATAAAAATATACCAAAAAACAGTCATATATATATACGGCTATATATATATGTACGGTTATGTATTGTGTCCATGTTAAAAATATTTTATTGTATTTTGTAACGTTATTATATTGTTTAGATTTACCCTAAAAATGACATGGACTATATAGTCGAAATGTTGAAAAATACTTCTATTTTAATAGAAAATATATATAAATTTTTTTTTAATTAATTTTTACGACCTTAATTATGTTGAAGCTATTTGAGCCAGTCCACTTGAGCACTTTCACTCCTTTTTAACTCGAGGTACTTTTAAACCCGTCTTTACGCCTTGACTGTATTATTGTTTCTCACTTCATCAGACTAAGCAATAATTTACCTCAGACCTACATACCTCCCCGAGGTAAGTCTGGTAAGTCTGTGTTTTAATTAAAAGCAATTCAAAAAACAATTTATTAAAATTAAAAATAAAATTTACTTAATTAACCTATTTTTTTTTTATAGAACGAAAAAACACAAATAGAATTTAACTAAAATAATTCATTTTATTAAAAACATTTTTACTAACAAGTTTTGTAAATATTTTTAAAATCTTAAAAAACTTAAGACTTATATAATTTATTTATTTCAAATCTTATAACAATAAAAAACAATATATGTATATATATATCCTTGGTATTTATGTTGAAAATAAAATTCATTGGTCTTTTTTAAGTCACTGATGCAGTTAAATATATTTCCATCAAATGTGTTTATTTAATTAAAATAGTTTGGAAAATGATAAAAAAAAAATATTAATTTATAGATCATCAAATAGTATAGATATCTGAAATATATAGTTGAATTAGACTGATCATTAAAAACTGAATTTCAATAAGATTTCTAGAAACTTCATTATTGCGTGCGTAGAGAGTAAGTTTACATAAAAACATTAACTCAAATAAACAAGTCAATGTAAATATAATACAATTAAAATATATGTATTTTCCAATAATTCAGTAATTTTAAAAAATATAATATGTAATAAATTTGGTAGTAAGCCTCTACCCTACCTATAATGAAAAATTCATTAATAAAATGTACAGGAGTTAATTTTTGGTCTTTTAGTTTCAGGATTTATTTTTGGTATTTAAAACGTTTCAGGCGTACAATTTCTCAATGACGTCTTCGTATTGCTTAGAAACTACATTGCGTTTGACTTTCAGGGTAGGACCTAAAAATAAAAATTTTTTTAAAAAAAATATTTATATCATATAATCTATATATTTCTTACCTAATTCGCCAGTAGGAATGGAGAAGTCATGTGGCAAAATAGCAAATTTCTGCACCTTTTGCGCATTGGAAATGGAATGCTTATTCGCAGCCTTAATGCCATCTTCAATTGATTTCCAAACCTTTGGACAAGGGCCGGCATTTAAAATATCGCTAAGTGTTTTATGTTCTACTCCTAACTGTTTCATCCACATTAAAGACTCATGGGAAAGCTCATCCAATGGCGCACCAGTGTCACGATCCATTTCTGTCTACAATGCATAAAAATATATATTAAATTATTATACATCGTAATTAAATAAATTAAATTACAAATAATTTTTATCATTATAGCTTCTTTTATATTTTAGACTTAGAAATAATAATAGATTATAAATAATAAATTTTAAAAAATGATAAATAATAAGATATACATCATAATTAAATAAATTAATTTACAAATAATTTTTATAATTATAGCTTCTTTTATATTTTAAAATTAAATATAATACTAGATTATAAATAATAAATTTTAAAAAATGATAAAACATAGTAAAAATATAAAAATCATATTTTTAATTTATTTATTTAATTTTTTAATATATATATTTTAAATTGGTATTTTTTAAACTTATTAACATGTAAACCTATTTATATTTATATTTATATTTATATTTATATTTATATTTATATTTATATTCATATTTATATATTTATATATTTATATATTTATATATTTATATATTTATATATTTATATATTTATATATTTATATATTTATATATTTAATTTATATTTTGATATTTATTATTATATATTTATTATTTATAATTTATATATTTTATATATATTATATATTTAATATTATTATATTTATATATTTAATATTTATAATTATATATATATATTATATATTTAATATTTTATTTGTTATTTATTAATATATTTATATTTATATTTACATTAAGACTGAAAAGTTTTCGGAAATTCTCATTTAAAATTCGCGCGCTGTATATTTTTCGATATTTTAAGTTTATGTAGTTTGGCAGCACTGTCCTTAATTACTATGCCAAAAATGAGCGCGATCTGTCAGACAGTTCGTTTACGGCAGCTGTTGAAACCAGTCCACCTCAGTAGTGCGTTGCGAAATGTCTTCGACGGTCGTACGACCGTCCTGAAAGGCTTTGTACCACTCATAAACTTGAGTTTTCGATAAAACTGATTCCCCATAAACCTTTTGTAGCATTCGCAACGATTCTGCACACGAAATTTCGTTCGAAACACAAAATTTGATGCAAACTCTTTGTTCAATATTTTTTTCCATTGTTTTTTCGCAACGCACTACTGAGGGGAACTGGTTTCAACAGCTGCCGTAAACGAACTGTCTGACAGATCGCGCTCATTTTTGGCATAGTAATTGTCCCTAATTGCTGCCAAACTACATAAACTTAAAATATCGAAAAATATACAGCGCGCGAATTTTAAATGAGAATTTCCGAAAACTTTTCGGTCTTAATGTATTCTCAGATATGCTAATATGACAACAGATGTTATAGAGCCAGCTATTTCAAGCAACAACTTGGTGTATGGCGATATAGTTTAATTTGTGAGATATTGAGGTTTAAAGTTATAAAATTTTTATATTGATTACATTAACAAAAACTACACACATCATCTAGAGTGCACTAGTATATGGAAATTTTAAATCGATTATAGAAACTACGACTAACTACAAGCACCATCTGATGCATGTAGTTGCTGTTGATAATTTTCTTGTAAGATTTTCAACTTTAAATTTCAATATCTTGAAAACTGAACTATAATGACATATAGTATAGTGAAAAAAATTGCTCAAAAAAGCGGTCTGCTCTAAAAGTCCGCTTCAAATGGGTGTCCTTGCGAAATAGGAATTGTGCCAATTCATGTTATACTCGTAGCATCGATTTATATATTTATAGCCACTATTTTTCTAATAGTGATAAACCTACCTTAATAGTAACCATAACAGTTAAATATTTGCGCTGTTCGCCAACTAAGAACGCATTGGAGATGCCATCTAATTCCTTTTTGATTAAGTTCTCTATATGTACTGGTGGAATATTTTCACCACCAGCTGTGATAATAATTTCCTTAGAACGTCCTGTTAGATAAATGTAGCCTTTCTCATCTACATAACCGACATCTCCTGAATGTATCCAACAATCATCATCTAATGATTCTTCTGTTTTTTCTTCATTGTATATATAGCCCATAAAAATGTGACGTCCACGTAAACACAACTGTTTTAAAATAATAAAAAAAAATGATTATATTAATACCTAATAATATATATTATATTATCTACATACATTTAAATATACTTATATTTTAATAAAAAGGGTGATATGAAATAACATACCTCGCCATGTCCGTTCGAATCTTTATTGATTACTTTAGTTTCACAGCCAGGCATAGTTTTGCCAATGGAATTTAAATGTTGTGTATCGGGTTGACATATAGAGTGACAGCCAGCCGTCTCCGACATACCGAAAGCATCCAAAATTTTTAAATCCAAGCTGAGGAAATATTTCTTAGTTTCAGGTGACATAGGTGCTGCAGCACTAACCAATGTAATACAACGATCGAAACCAAGTGCTTGTTTAACTTTTGACATAACCAATTTCTTTGCAATGTTGTAACGGAATCCACCTGAGTTTTTACTGAAAATAACATAAAATAATTTTTAAAAAAGTTTTAAAACACAAAAAATAAATTTTAATTTAATAAGTAATGGATAGAAATATTAAATATTGATGTCGCTGTCCCTGTCGCTGTCGATCGATTGTAAATCTTAGTCTGCCATAGAAATATAGGAACCAACAGCCATATATTACAATATGAGGACAGTATATTATATATTTTTTTCTAAATATACTGGTAGCGCCTATATTATCCTTATGCTTTCAAAAGGCAACAAAAATAGAACACTGGAGCATACTAAAGATTGAAAGTGCAATTGGCAATGTACTTTTCCATCTGCACTTACGACATTATAACAGATCCCATTATATCATTATATGAGCACATGTCGTTGAAAATCATGGCTCAAATTAAATTCAAGTTTAAACATGCAACGATATATCTTAAGAATTTAACGACTTCAAGCGATATTAAGTCCCACTTAGATTCGCCTTTACAGCCTATAGGTTAGTATGGAATTAGTAACTCTTTCCATGACTTTAATTTTGGAACATTAATTATAGTGAAAACAACTGTATGGTCCCGCTGGGACCTGCTTGTAAAGTCCCTTTGGAAGATGTCAAACGGCACTTAGACGTCGATGGTGACGAGTGGCTCCAGATCGTTCTTAGAAGTATTAATCAGTCGCAGTAATTACTTTATCTATTGAAATGCAGGGAAAGCTTTTGAAAACAGTATTCTGAAATATTTTTTTAATAAGATTTACGCTATGATATATGTTATTTTTTCACAATCATCTGAAACATAATGTTACAAAAATTTATAAATATTTTTTAAATGCTAGTAATGCAAAGAATCCAAGAATAAATATTAACCGTCTTCTAAAGGCCATATGATTCAGTGGAAGAAGAGGACTGCAGTAAGGAGGTAGGAGGTAAGTAAATCTCTTAAAGGATTTCTTTGAACTTTTTAAAATTAAAGCAGTTTTTTAGATTAGTTTTTATATATAAAAACTTATTTTTATGCTATAGTTATATATTATATATTGTATTATATATTGTTATATATGCCAATTATATAAAATTGGCAACGCTTCAGAGATATTTGACTTCTCCATCAGAGCAGGATGCTATAATAATTAATAGTAATATTAATTGAATATATATATTTAAAAAAAGTAAGTTATATATATATATTTTAAAAAGTTTAGATAAAGCCTTGAAATGACGAGTACATTATAAAGAAACAATTAACGCAATCAAATAATATAAATATTGTAAATATTGTCATGTTCATCGTAAACCATGTTTCTACTTGTTTCATTTAGCAATTTTACTCATAAAGGCAGCTAATGAGTATAATTTACTATACAAAGAGCTTTTATATAAATGAGTTCATTATAACTAAATCAACTGATTTAAGGTGAAAAATGTAGAAGACAACCATTAAAAAAAAATTACCAAAATTTAAAATATTTATTAATTGATTTATGCTATTTCACATGCATAAATCAGTTTATGTCAATAGAAACGACCAAATCGTAACATAATCATTAACATAAGTAGTTTTAGCTGCAGTGGAAACATGATATTACGATATGTTTTAATCACAACTAGTCATACTGTTTTTATGATAGATAGATAAAATTTGACCTATTGACATTTTGATAGTGCATATATAACATTTATAATATAAATCGATTAATATAATTCGTGGTTACCCATGGAGATCTACTATATATAGTAGATAACATGAAAGCAATTTCCAATACGTATACATCAGTTAGGATACGGTTAGGTAAAGTAAGTGTGAAAGGGAAAGGGTTTGTTTGGGATAACCAGAGAGTACTCGATTGCTATTATCTGAAAAATATGTGTTTATGAATTTTTAATAGTTAATTATTTCTTTAAAAATATTGCAATGTTGTAATGAGTGGTTAAACTTTAAATGTTTAAAAGATTTTTAAAGTTCTTCTGCTATTCGGTTTCCCTATTTAACTTAAACATTTCTGCATAAAAAACCATTTTCATTATTTAAATGTAATTTAATAATTAATATTGATGTATTATTCTACTCTTATAATAATGTTATATACTTACATTATTACATATTACTTCGAAAACACATTAGAAAATGAAACATGATTTAGTAGCTTCCATAATTAGCTAATTATTAGGTACAAGGCTAACATTTTAATTAATAGTAGTAAGGCATAGTGCCGAACATATTTAGGACTTAAATGCTTTGCTGTTTTATCAACTAAAATGCTTGAACGCATATTTTATAGATCTAATAGTGCATATACAGCACTATTGGGAACATATTAGTTCAAGTACAAACTAATATTTGTAACTGAAATCCTGACTTAACTATGAAAGCTATTACTAATTAATCATGTCAGCTGTCCAATCAAATGTCGCCCAAGCCTTTGTTGGCTCCATTACGTAGGACCGTAGAAACAATGCATTTATGATGATATGTGTAACTGCTATTGTATACAAATATGTTTATGCTTGATGTGAAGTCATGTGTGGATGGAAGAAATTTATATGCGCTGATGTGCACAATTGTGTTACTGAAGTACACAACTACTAGAGCAATCTAGTAGTTGTGTAATTTGTACTCTGTCCAAGCCACAACTCGATATTGTTAACCACAAAATATACACGTATGCACGCAAAGCATAGACAGCATTTATACCAGCTTAGCTTGCCACATACAACACCGCAACAGCTTTAAGCTAGTTTACCTACAATAGTTTCAACATCCATGGCAACATCCTTGTTGCTTGTCAAAATGCATGCAACAAGCTTCAATGCAATCTCTCAACGTCAAGTAGGTTTGGTTCCACTTTTTTTTGTTTTATTTTACTACTTCTACTAATGTGAATTTGCATCGAAAGCATTAAACGCAGCCACATTGCCATTGCCAGAAGAATAATTAAATATTCTCTATATATTGGAATTTTCATGGCTAACGAAATTGAGAACGAATTGGTTCCACTACCAGCCATGGTTATCGGAGAATGGCAAATCATTAAACATATCAACATATGGAGTATTATAGGGTTTTAGAAGCAGGTGGGTCTAAGCGTTCACTATAACCACAACAGTGTAAGGCTCTCGACACACAGAGTTTTACTATTTGCAAGATCTATGGAACGACACAGATTACAATAACAGCAGTAATAAGTATTTTCGTCAATCTCATTGATTAAATCGGTGTATATACATATTTCTAATAAAAATAATAAAAAGTACTTTATCTTCTAAGCAATAAATTTAGCACTTATAAGAAATTTTTATAAAAAGTAGCTATTATACAACAGCTATATGCTATAGCTATATATAAGCCCTGTAATAATCCCAGCAATTGGCACTAGAATATTAGTTTTAAATTCTTCAAAATATTATTATTTTAATATAAATAGAAGGATTACTATTATACTAAAACTAATCGATTACTAAAAAAAATCTGTGTAATCATAACTAACAAATTAACAGACATACTTTCATTGTAAACCGTAATATTGGTGCGAATAAAAGAGATTGCATTGGAATTTATATGAAAATATATGTATGAATATATATACATTATTTGATACACCACTTTATACGTTTCAGTGCATTTTCAGTATTAATGTTTATTACTTATGAGATTTTAACTTAAAATCTAACATATTAAAAATAGTGGTTACCACAACTATTTGAAATGGCTAACTGCGAATATAGACGTAAAGATACTATGTTTTTTTATTAATATGGTATTAGCATATTAACATCAAATGATGTTAAGAATCCATAATAGAATACCTTCCAATGCTACTCTTAACGATTATATTGAGCTTGACAATGAAATTTGTACATCAAGCTTTCCACCAGATGATGATGTTATTGAGCACTATAGCTCTAAATTACTGGATCCAATTCTAAGCGCCACTGAAAGTTCATCAGACTTCCAAGAATGAAGTAGAAGACTCAATCAAAATTCTGAATTTATATTTGCAAACGAATGATACTACAACTAATGATCACTATAAGATTTGAAATAAATTGGAATCTCTTTTTACTGAAGATAAGAAAAAAATTAAGGTCCCAAACACTAATTTCTGAATATTTTACTTCACTACAACTTCTCTGCTTTATTTGATTACAAATAAATAAATATGTTAAAATGTAATTCTAGTTTCATTTTAAAATAAAAAAAAAACATAAAAAAATTCTCTAACTCGAAGTCTCCATAAGTCGAACCTTTTCTTTGATGAAGCTGATTTCTGGTTAAATGGCTACGTCAATAAGCAAAATTGCCGTATATGAAGCAAAGATAATTCTCAAGCTGTTAACTATTAAACCGCTGGCGACGTCATCGATCCTTATTTTTTACCGAATGAGGTAGGAGCTGCCGTTACGGTGAATAGCACCTCCGGTGTCAGGCCTACATAATGAAGCCAATTATTATTGTTGTTTTAGCCAGATAAGAATTGTTTATATAGTCCCTGTTAGGTGAGGTAAGCAGTGCTTTTTCGTCGTATTTGATGAGTGTATTCCTGAAACCACATGTCACATGTCGAATCAGTTGCCAACTTCAATAATAAAAATGCCTCATTCCCAATCTACACCTTCTCCCTAATTCCCGGTTTCCTACCCTAAATTAACTATCAACCATCCACATCCTAACCTGTATTTTCGTCTTGAAAATCGTTTCATATTGTCTGCTTTTAGATTCCAGTGGGGTACAATAACTACATGACCATGACAAAAGTGCTGCTCACTACTCTGAAGAATCTAAATCGAAAATCTAAATGAGCTATAAGCAAGGGAATAGATTTCGAAACCAATTAGATCTGCATCCCAAAACCATAAACCTATGATAACAGTTCGACCGTCCTGTTCGATTTTTATAAGGAAACGAGGCATTTCGGTTTTTGTACATGAACATGAACCACAGCAACATCAATAAAGACAACAATATTAACAACAACAACAATAAGAGAAAAATTATAAATTTTATGAAAAATAATTCTTACCCCTGACTTTCCATATAATGTTTGAGTGTAATACCCTTTGCCCAACTTGCGAGCATTTTTTTGAAGCTACCACTTGAAGCGGAAACGGCAACCATACGTTCTTGAAATTTCTCAAACACACGTGGTACACCCATAAATCTTGTTGGACGTGCATCTTGTAATGATTTGACTAATGTTCCTTTAAGTGCATCCTTGTCAGCGAAATATACGCAGCCAGCTATTAAAGTCATTGTGTATATGTCCACAGTTTGTGCTGCCACATGAGACAATGGTAAATATGAAACAAGGACCTCAGAGCCAATAGTGACGCGATCCAATGATTTAACAATAGCGCGTGTGTCATAGCTAATGTTATCGTGACTTAACATAACACCCTTTGGCATACCAACGGTACCAGACTGTAATAAAAACATAGCATTACATACAACGCACATATAAAATATATCCAAAATATATACAGTAAATAAATTTTAATAGTAATTAATTACTTAAAAAATTAAAGGAGAACTAAGTACAAATTAAAAATAATTAAATAAAAATTAAGAGTAATTAAATAATTAATTAATTATGTAATTAAATAATTATTTTATATACTTATTTATTGTATTTTTATTTCATATATTTGTTTATTTTATGTGGATAAGTCAATTTATATAATATTGAATGAAAGTATATTGAGTCAGACCTTCTTAGATTTATATATATATACAGGGTGACCGAAGAGAACTGCAACTAACTTTAACAGCTACTCGTACAACTTTTCAACTGTTAAGTAAACAGTGTCTATATTTTGTTTAATGATAGTGAATATATTTATTTGGAAAAAAATCCCACTTAATAAAATTCAAACTTAATAATTAGATAAAACTATAAAGATATTTAAGTGAAAATTTGAAAGTAACTATTACTAAACAAATTGAGCATCTCACTTAAATGCGCCTTCTGCATCTGAAATCATATAATATATATCATATAAGGAAATCGAAATGCTGATGGTAGAGAAAAGACTCGACCGTTCTTGGAACCCTGCTTAATATTTGCAATTACTTTGGTTGGGTTATCGTTGACACTTGATTTTTAATGTTTGATAATTCTTGAAAGAAAAATTATTTGTAGAAGTCTTAAAATGTTTCGTTTTATAGGATCTGCAAAACAAATATGTACAACTTTCTTCTCACAAACCCAACAAATTAATCTTCACTATAAACACTCATCGCCTTGATGGAAAAGCAAGCATGTTCTTGTTGTAGCCTGCGTGGATTGTGTAGTCCCTTTGGGTGGAGAGGTGGTGGTTTGGTAAACGATACTTGGTTTTTAAAATTGACAAGTGCCTCTAGGACCTAGTCCTAATGGTTGTTGTAAGATTGGAAAAGCAAGAAATCGTTTTTATATCACACTTCGTGCTCATTTTTATCTTCACTATGTGTACACCTTTAATTGACACTAAGACATAAGGGACATAGACTATAAGGGACAGAGCTCTGAAGCTATATGCGAAAACCGACAGGCTGCCATACTTAGCACTATCTAATCTCAGAGTAATCACTAACCGTGCGGAGTGCTACGCAGATCTTAGATCAATCATTGAATAATCATGAAGGGCGGCACTCTGCAGAATCCCCCCCAGCTATCATAGAATAAAAGTGCCCAGATGCACTAACACGGAAAAGGCTTAACATAACTAAGAGCCATGCTATGTGGAGTGCTTCGGGCACAGCAAAATTGGCTCTTTCGAACTATAACGAAAATGTATGTTATGTAGAGTGTCACATAAGTATTGTTAAGTATTGTGTCTAAATTTAAAAGAAAATATAGATATGGTCACCAAAAAAAACCAGCAAGAAAAAACTCATAGAGGCTGGTTGGTTTAATAAAATTGATTTTCAAATACAGAAATACGGCGTTCTGAAAAATTGCTAAACAATTTGACTATTTTTAGTATAATGTTAAGGTAAAAACACAAATTTGTGCTAGTATTACTATATTGTTTCATGTATTAGTTTTTAATGTTGCATAAAGTTTGTCGCTTTAGCAGAGATTTTACTGTGTATCCATTGTGTTTGTTAAGCATTTGTGTTACTCACCGTATAGACCAAACAGCAGCATTCATTTATGGCAATATTTTCCAGACGTGTCTTCAATTCATTCTCCATGTCGTTGACATTCATGGCATCAATTTCTGACCACTGCAAGTAAGGTAATGAATTTTAATGAACTTTAATTAAGTCATAGCACAAAGATCAAGTTTTTTTCTATGTGACACTTGTTTGCGTTCAAAGTAAAATACAGTCAAACTTCCATAACTCGAACTTCTATAACTCGAATTTTCTATAACTTGAACTAAACAGTGCATAACAGGGTTTAGAGAGCAAATCACTTACAAACACAAAAAAATTCTCTAATTCGAAGTCGCCATAAATCGAACTTTCTCTTTGCAAAATGATACTTCGAGTTATAGAGGTTTGACTGTATGTTATTTGAATTTTGAGCCTTTAACTTTATCGAGCTGTTGTGAATGCAGTACTCTAAAATTATGGCAATATAATTTAATGATATCCATATAATAACTGTTTGAAGTGTGAAGTATTTTGTCATTTTGTTATTTTGTTTGCGAAACATTAAACTTTTCACACAATCTCTTTTTATTGTATTTTTGCATTTTGTCACAAGTATCTGCGCTTGTTAACTTACTCTATAGTAGCCGTCTTCCTTCTTCATGAACGGTGCATAAGGCTCCTGTATTTGTATAGCCGCTTTCAATAGTGGTAATTTGTCTTTAATGGAGCGGATTTTTTCCATTTGTTTGGCATCGTCGACCACAACAATTTGTGCGCGAGAATTTTCCAACACATGCATTACAGCCTCCGCTGAGTTTGTGGTGTAAATGCCGGCAATAATACCACCAGCGTGTATGGCGCCCATTGCTGAGTAGTACCATTCCGCGCAATTGAAGGCTAGCACGCCCACAGAGTGATGTGGCTCCAGTCCTAACTTGATAAAGGCCTTTGCAGTCTGATGCACTTTCTGTTCATATTGTCTGCACAAAGTAGTAGAAAATAAAAGTAAAAATAGAAATAAAAATAGAAATAAAAATAAAAATAAATAAATAAAAAAAATTTTATTCACTAAAATTATCTTATTAATATTACATATAGCGAGGAAAAAAGCAAGCGCAGCCAGCAGTGGTCCATGCAAGCCGGGTAAATATCAACGATACGTACAAGTAGACAGACAGACAGATTATTTGCCTACATATTACGTTTGGCTTAAGGGCGAAATAGCGAAATAGAGAAATAGCGAAATGTTACTTAAGTGGCTGGGAGTTAAGTGGGTTTGAAGCGTTGCTGTTGAGCTGGGTTTAAACCGTAAGTAAATGTTATGAAATGTAATAAAATTTGTCTTGTTAGGTTAAGTGGAGCGTAAGAATATGGCGACAAATGTCGAAATATTAAACTGTGCAGAAAAGTGTCGCAACGAGTTATGTACGGGTTGTGCGGGGCGGGGCGGGGCAAGCGTTGAAGTTAGAAATAAATTGCAGGAAAATTAAATTTTAATCGTTATGTCTTCAAGTTAGTAAAGAATATCTTACATTCCCACTTTCGGAAATTTCCACAAATATTTTTATTACCAAAACACCAAAACACCAAAACACACTTAAAAGCAATTTTGTGCATCAAAATACTAGAACACACAAATTTATATTCATAGCCATCCGTGGAAGTTATGCACATTTAAATTAATTTGTCTAAAGTTTAAGGAATTTTAATAGCTGACAAATTAAGTAACGAAGTTAAATAATTTTGAAAACATTTTCAACAACTTTTTCAATCCTTCTGCGAAGTTACGCTCCGGCATATGACAAATGTAGTGCCTAAAATTTAACGAAATTTTAATGGACATTACTCCCTACTCCCTACTCCCCACTCCCCACTCCCATGGTGCGGCAGCAGATTGGTAAAAAATTAACTACTAAAATATTTTATAAGTAAATAATGAATTTTATATTTAATAGAAAAAAATAAGAAACGTATGAAAATAAATTTTAAACCAAAATGTAGAAATCACATTAAAGTAAAATGTGAAGCAGAAAATTATAATTATAGTGTTTCGAGTATGAAAGTTCTCTACTCTTTTAGAACCTAAAAGAGTAAATTAACTTTTTAAACAATTTTTAATAGTTTTATTTTAAAACAAACTTTTTAATTAATTTGTCTATAAATAACATTTCACTCACACATTTTGCAAATTATCAAGGCAAAGCAAAACTACGGACATTAAGCAACAGAAATTACTCCTAATACCACAAAATGGATTTACTATATAATATAGACTTTTTAGTCACTCAACATATTAGATTACGTCTTGGTCAATTAAACTTAACAGTTTATTTAGATGTTCTATATCTAATATATTTAATGAAAATAAAACTAAGAACATTAATCAGTAGTTACTACTACCGACACCATGAAAAGATTTTGACACATAATAGATGAGTTTTAATTAAACCCATTATTTGTTATATTAATATAATAAATCCAAAAAATCCTAATGTAATGGTCAATAAAACTTTAAAGTTTATTTTATTTGATAATATATTTAGTAAAACTATAACTAGAAATATTATATACTAATTACTATTGTCAATATCATAAGACAACCTTACTACATAGACGCTTACTAATTAAGCTCATTTGTTGCTATGTCGCTTCAAATCAAAGGACCTTTCCTTGCTGATTTCAACCTGTAAGGAAATGACTAGCAAGCTCAGATCTTTATGCTCACTAACATTACTAGTAACATTACTACTACTAGTATTACTATTACTACTACTATTACTACTACTACTAACATTCCTAAGTAACATTACTAGTAATATATTAATTAAAAAACCTCTTGTTAGTCAATATGACTAGTTGTTCTTAATTCAAACTCTAAACTCTATTTAAATATAATAAAAAAAAAAAATAAAAAAAAAATATTTGTTGCTATACCCAAAGCACTGAAACCCAGCGTTAGTTTTTAATTAAAAGCGACAAATTTGATACCTGATAAATTTAATTTGTTACATCAAATCATTTTTCAAGATAATTAATAATATAACAATAGACCAAAAACATTCTCAAACTTATAAGAGCACCAAAATGTTCCCACAAGTAAACAGTGTATCCATAAAGCCTAAGTCAGTTGTTCATTTTGTAGGACTGCCTTACTAACCTAACCTAAAGTAGTACGCGGCCAAAGACAGCTTACGTCTGTAATGGTGAATTAAGTAAATACTAGGTAAATAACCTAGTACTGCTAATAACATTTTTTTGTTATCGAACCTAGAGGTAAAATCTTCTAAACATACAAACGGCACATACCATTTGCATGCCCGATTTATACACGACTCATTGAGTCATGCATGCCTATTATATAAAAAGTTCTCACATTCTCAGCTCAAAATCCTGGAGATCCCCACATTTAGCGTGCTTTCAGTCTGATTTCGTACTAAGTATATTGTATGCTTTAACAATGTTTATTGTTTTAGACTTTATGCACTTATAAAGGCTTCACTCTTCAGTGCTTGTCAACATCTGCCTTAACATAGAAGAAGGGCTGACTTTCCCAATTAGTGTCTCGAAATTTTGTCTCTACACCAAAACTAGATGTCTACAAATGTTATACAGTAAAAATATAATTGTGTTTTAAGCTTTGAATATTACTAACTAAAGAAAATATATAAATTAAAAGATTTACTATAAAAAATAACAATAAAACTACTATTTCACTTACTTATATGTGACGGTTGTATATTCCTTCTTTTCATTCTTTGTTTTTAGGGCTGGAAAATCTGGATAATTGTTGGCAGAACGTTTAAGTAAGCCGGGAATGGAAATTGGTTCTTCAGCTCCCAAACCATCTTTGGAGAAACGAATTTTAACTGGTTGTGTAGGGTCAGCGGTGCGGTAGACATCTGTTGCCTTCAAACGATTTGGACCTGGGCGGTTAAATAGTGTATCATGTTGTGCCATTGTAGCAAATTTCGTATTTTATCTATAAGATTTAAGAAAAAATTTTGTTTTACATATCAAAGCTCTTGAGTATCAGCTCTTGAATATATATGTTGCATATACGTATGTACATATGTAAATATAAAACAAATCATTTATATATATATATGAACTTTGCATTTACTAAATACATTTTTTATTTCAGATTCACACGTTTTTAATTAGTTTTCTGTATAAAAATGTGCAAAGTACAATAATAATATGTATACAAAATAATATGTAAATACATATATATATATATATAATAATAATAATTACAAAATTAAATATGTTTAGTAGTCAATTATGTATCTTTTTATATTTTCAGCTTATGACGAAAGTATATTTTTTTAAGAAAAAAAAAAATAAATTAATTAAACTTTGACACATTGTCTAGCAGATATAACTTAAAATTTTTTATTATTTTTACGCATGTAGAAACCATTAAAATATTTACTATAAATTAAATTAAGTAATCTAATGTTTGTATGTATACATTTCCATACTAACATATCTAACAAATCTAACTTTAGGTTTCACAAACGAATGGACGTCATTATGGTTAACGGTTGAATACGACGACGATAATTCGTCATTTAGTTTAAGATATTTTGAATTTAAACTTAAGAAATAAAGGAGTAAGAAATTAATATAATTTTATTGAGTCTAAACAAAGAATATTTAAATTAGAGTATAAAGATCAACATTTTTGTTCTGTTGTAAGAAAATTGTATATCCGGCATTATGGATATACATGGATTGACGTCACGACGACAGCATTGAATAGAATATGATTTAAATCGCTTCTAGAGATCCTATGCTCTAGCAGGAGGAGTTAAGATGACGGTATGTAAGTAAGTAATATAGAGTTAATTTGATCTGTGATTTTACAAAACAAAAATTAAAACCACATTAACGTCTTGCATCTTCTTATGTTATCTCTTACACAAGTACAAAATTATTTTACGTAATTACCTGCCATGAAAGCTTAACACCACAGTGCTCTTAACACACGTATCGGTATACTGCAGTGATAAAAACCCAATTGGAAATCTAATTAAAATTAAACATTTAGATATAGTTCCCTCCTTGGTGAAGAGCGAAGCCTATCTAACACCTCTACTTATCTTTGAGTCACAGCACACGATTGAAACTCCATATCGAATAAAAGTAAATTAATACAGTCATTCTACACGCGAATATTTGGATTTTAACCACATCACTCCCCTAAGGAGCCATTCTCATTGGTAAGAACCGCCGTAGCTGTGGACACTGACCTCTGTGGTCAGTGGGGTGTCTCAAGAGAGAAGGTCACTTGCTATCAGTGATACTTCAAACAGTATCGGAATGGTATCCATCCAGACATACAACTGACAAACATACAGGCAAACAGAGAGGTAAACAGACATGCAAACAGATAGGCCAAACAGATAATAAGACATTATAACAGGCCTTATGCCAATTCAGGGTGTCACAGCTGTTTGACCACTCCATTTACATTCACACTCTCACTTTCTATCACACTCACACACACTATTGCAATTGAGCCATTAGTGTACGGCGACGGTTTTGCCAGATTTGACGGTTCTTGCCAGCACGGCGCTGACATCATACACATAACTTATATGTATCATTCAAGCAATTCAAGCCGCTAAGATCCACGTACAGGGGTACTTCGCAAAGGAGATGAATCCAATTCTCTGCATAATGACCGCAAACACAATTCGGGGATTCAGAAAGAGACCTTCCATGCAAAAATGTATTAAAAGATCCATGTCTCGTGAAAAAATAAACAAGATTCAAACGGAAACCGAAATCTTGTCTTTCTCTAACGAATCTGACATTTCGAACATATTAGTAGGTCACCCTACTGTTCTCGGACGCATCCTATCTGGTATGCCATACTGTTATTATATGGTGAAAATTTAAATTAATGAAACATTACATTAGGAGAGCGATTATTATAATTGTGACTTTATAGCCAAAAAAAAAAAAATTAATCTAATCCAACTTTCAAATTTCGTAAATATAATATCAACCTATATACTTATGTATGCATATACTATCATATGTGAAACATAATGTCTTAAGTGGATTTATATATCAAGAAAAACTAACAAGTGCTTATATCTGCATTTTTTTTTTGTTTTGTTAAACCTAATCAACTGACAAAAAATAAAACTGTTTATCATCATGAATATCTAAATCTTATCAGCTTTTCAAATAATCAGTGGGTTTTATATAGCAGCACAGATTATACCCTGTACTAAACTGTTGATAATTAGTTTATATAAATAAAAATCCATGTAATTGATTAACTCAGCAAATTGTGAAATATTTGCGCCACTCAAACTCAAACAAAAGAATAAAGATATTTTTAATTAAGTTTTTAAGTTAACAACTAAAAATAATTGCTTTATTTTTAGAGAAAAAAAATTTTTATTTTATATAAACAAGCAATAAATAACTAATTTAACTAAATAGAATAACTAAATAACTAATTAAGATATAGAAATAATTTTTTTCGCAACCATTTTTTATTCTAGTGGTTTTGAAGATTCTATTTATTAACGACTTTCTAATATAATGACTTTCTAATGTTTTTCTTTTGTTTTGACTATCTAATATTTCTGAAGTGTAAGAAATGTTATCTCATACCTTCAAATATCTTAATGTGGTTATTGTCAATTTAAGGTACATAAAAAGTGAACTTAGTCCTCAATATATACACCTGGAAGTGTATAAAACTTAAGCGCGTATTACACATGAGAATTTTTTGTCAAACCTTTTTGTCATCGCTTGCTATTACACATCAAAACAGCCGACATTATTTTGCACATCCCCAGAAAAAAAAAAACAACAAGTATACTACAAAATAAAATCATGCATGCATTTAAACGATGTTTTCGCTACCATCTTTTAAAATAAATATAGTTTTGCATATACATAAGTTGACAAAAAACCAATTGTATACGAAAAAAATACAAGCAAATTTGAGGAAAAATCAAAGCTTTTTGATTTCCCTCAAAACTTTTTGTCGAATGTTCGTATTATACATCAAATTTGGTTTGACAAACAAATCTGATGTGGAATACGCGCTTAATTCATGATTTAGTATAAATAGTCAGCAAAAGTGCTCCATGGTATCTATTTTCACTTGAAACGAAGTACAGCTAAAGCTCCCAGCAAGGGTTTTCAAATGTTTCTTAAATCAAGGAATTAAGTTTAGAATTTACAAAATATTTTCTGCAAACGCTCTGTATATTATATGTCATGAGAATTGATTTAATTATAAAAAGAATGTCTTGAAGAAATCTAAAAAAACATGCTGTGTATTTGGAAAAAACTCCATGGAGGCGTCTCCATGTGTATCCAGAATATTGGAAATACCGACCTTAGGAGGAAGCGGACAGTAATAGAATAATAATAGTACAGTAATAGAGCACACAGCAGAAACGAGAGCAACGAAAGCTACAAGCTGAAAATCATTGCTTTATATACATAAGTGAATATAAAATTGTTTTGAAGACTTCACTTGACTTAACTTAGTATTCCAAATGACAAAACCAATGATGATACACTCAGTGTAAATGACAATCAAACATGCAATAGACAGCAAATAGGTGTTACTACCAATTTTAGTATATAGATCTCCTATAATCATGATTGATATCTACAGAAATCAAGCTAAGATTATATAAAACAATAGTGAAATATATATATAATGACACTTTCCAATATTAGTATCACAGCAAAAATAGACGTAATAAGTCTGCTAATCTTCGAGAGAGAATACTTTAATAAATTGATTGACCCTTCAAAATAAGTAATAAACTTTAAGTCAAAAAACATATAGTGAAATTATTGACTTAATCAAAAATAAAAATATTTTAAGGCATGTTGAAGTACAGGAACTTTAGTGGACCGTTCATGTTGTAAAAATTATGTCCAAAAAAAATTCAAAAATTATTATTAATATTAAACCAATAATATCTAAACCAATAACATTGATCTAAAAGACTAAAAACATGATGGTATATATACACCATCAGATATATATCTGTATATATGTATATCAGAAAGAACATTTCTGTATATATATCAAAAAGTTAAAGTCCTTAACTCATTAACTGATAGATGAGGAAAGAGAATGAAGATTCACACTGGACTAAACTGCCAGTGTGAATCTGCCAAAGTAATTAAGAAGATTGTATTATCTATATATATATTTAATTAAAAAAAAACATAAAAATATAGAAAATAGAAAAATAAATTAAATAAATATAAAAATTTTTCATATTTATTATAAATATTATAATTTATAAAAATAACTGTGAATTACTGAATTATTTAAATAAAATAAAAAACAATTAACTTATTTGTCAACGAACTTCGAGATTTACTCACATGCATATAAGTGCATACATAACAGTACCAGACCAATAAGTTTTACCTTTGCAATGATTATTATTGGTGTTTCATTTACTTGGTGTTCAAAATAGTAAACTTATATTTTGATATAAAATCATTATTCGATATATATGAACAAAGGCCGAAGTGCTAAACAATAATCCAGTCAAGACGTAAAGATGGGTTTTAAAAATACCTCGAGTTAAGAAAGAGTAAAAGTGCTCAAGTGCACTGTCTCCAATAGAAATAAATAAGAAAGGTCGAATACTATGGTTTAAATTATATTCTAAAAAAGATATTGAAAAACACTTTTGATGTAGTGTCCGACCTAAAAGATATATTGTGCGCCTAAATGCCCAACTAAAAAAATTTTATTCTAATTATAAATCTTGTAATTACTGTGGGGCTTAATTTTACCTATTTGATTTGGCATCAAGATCCCGTTTTCAAGGTAGTCAAGTCTATGTCTTGTCGTCGCAATATAAAGAAAATATATGAAAAAAATAGAACATATATAATAATAAAAAAGTATAGTATTTAACCTCCGATAACATCTTTTTAATATTCAAAATATTTATTTAACTATAATATGCCTTTTGCCTTAACTATAATGCCTTATAGTTATAACAGTTTTTAGATTCAATTCAAAAGTTTTTAGATTTGTGGTATTTAGTAGAGTTTTAGTGTTAAAAATTGTACTTTAAAAACGATTAAAAATATCGATCCATATAATTTGAAGAATATACACTTTGCCATATAGACCAAACTTACGGATATACTTCCCTTATATCTATCTTCATAAATAATTTTAAAATTTGAAAATAATGGATTATATGGAATATATGTATAGTTTTACAACTCAAAAGGTTTACTCAAGCTATTAAGATTTAAAATTTACAAACAATTAAGCAAACAAATATATAAACATTTAAATATACATATATATATATATACCTAAAAATATGTCTTTGAGTCAAAAATATTATCTTAATTCTTGTAGCACGCCACTCTTTATCTCGTCGGTGAACTTGAATTGAAAAAAAATTTAGCAGTTAATAATACTACATTGTTAAATAAATTTGGAATTGTGTTCCGATAAAAAGGTATTTGAACTTTAATAAAAATATTTCATAACAACTTATTTAACACTGCGTTCTCGTTTTATAACGCCCATAATGCCCGCAGCAATATATATCCAAAATTATTATATACGCTTAATTACAGTAATCGATGAAATAGTTACTGACTTTTATCTCTAAGCACATGGGGTTAGGGTTAAGTCGATAGAAATAAGCCGATATTGCACGGTTAGTACAAGTGATCGATAAGTTTTAGAAAACACTTTACTTCATTAAGTCCATTGAGTCCAAAGTAAAGAACAAAAAACAAAAAAATAAAAAAACAAAAAAAACCGAAAACACTAAAAAACTAACTAAAGAAATATTTTATTTAAATTGTCAGTATAATCAAAATAATAAAAAACGGAAGTGATAAGGAGAAGTTAATAAAAACATATTCACAGAAATCTTATCAAAGTCCAAAATAAAAAGAATATTTTTACTTTTACTTCAAGAACTAAATTTCAATTTGTTGTTATGGCTAAGTTTAAATTTAAAAAAATTTATGCATATAGTGTCTATTTTGATGACAAATGATATCCAACGCACACAGGGCTTAGAGACCTACTCTAAACGCAGAAAGGGGCACAATAGACCCGACGGTCGCAGTGCCACAAATAATCCAACGCACGATTTAATAGTCCAATTATATTGGACTATAGATGACTCTTACTATAGTCCAAATATATTAAATATAGCAACCAGCGACTGGTGTTTTAGTAGCCTGCGGCTACTAAAATATATTTTCTCAACTACATTTTTGCCATTGGATATAACTCTTATGCCATTTGCGATTGGTATAACAATCGAGATTAACATACAACTTTCTAGATATCTTGCTAAAGTATTAAGTTTACCCTGAAATTAATAACTGTTTTATATGCCAGCTAAAAACTATATAAAATTATTAGATATGATAGACAGGTCTTTACATCCGATTGGTAAAAAATGTAAAGATACTGTTTTCTATCTATATCTATTAAAATATATCTATAAATAAATAATTATTACTTTTAATAATTGTTGCTTATATAACAATTAGTTACTTTACTCTTATAAAATTTTAAAATGGGAATATGTGATATTCTAAATATGTAAACTGATACATTACATTATCTGTGTACGACATCTATTTTCACTATGATTGGAATAAAGGTTGCAAATGGAACCGATACAGATCAAGGCTATTGATAAACTCTCCCTTATGCTTCTTAATTCACTGTTAACCTTTTAATTTTTTTTTTTTCATTTGTAGACGGTCGTGATTACTATAAGCGTGTGCAGTTAATAATCTAAGCTCAGATCTAGACTAAGATATATTAGAATTAGTGTTGTTGACACTAATGAAATGCTTAGATTGCCATAACTTTTTGACATTGGCGCTAATACAAAATGTTAACAGTCCGATTTATAAAGAATATTAAACCAATGAATAAGTAACAATACTACTTAAAAATGAATAAGTAGTAATGTTAAGTTAATACAAATTCATCGTTAAAATTTGTTCAATTATTTATTTATCTTTTTAATCTTATTTTTTTTATAAAAATTATATACACTTACTTATAACGAATTTCCTTAAAACCAAACAATTAAGTTAATTTTATTTACTATAATAAACTTATATAGTCTTAACCTTATATTGCTCTATCGCACACGGACTGGGTTCAACGGTAACAAAAAAAAAAAAGTCAGTCGCAAATTATATCTTCCCTTTTTTCTTAACCTCAATAGTTGAAAATTGAATTTTTTATGTATATATAATAAAAATGACTTAATATGAGAATGAAAATTATATACCCTTAATCTGTATGGTTACATCAAATCGGTTGTGATTTATTTCAATCATTGTTTATAAAAAATATTATGACATAAAATGTAATTTTTTTTAACAACCGCTAAAATCGTAGAATTAAACTAATATAATCCAACATATCAATATTCCATATATACTATATATTAAGTAACCTATACTCGTAATGACGTTTTCTTACTGTCTAATAAATTGTTCAATTTTATTAGTCATAATAGCTATTATGTGTGTACGTAAATAATTTATTGTACATAATTAAAAACATCGATAAAAATTATGATAAGCATTATAGGGGCTTATAAAAAGTGGAAAATCCATAAATTACTCAGTAACAGAATAAAAATATTAATAACTTTTATAATGGGTCAAGTTATATGTTACCTATAACCATCGCTCTATTAATAATTTCAATACCAGTGCATTCCTTAGTGCAGAAGAAATGCTATTGTTACTATTATTATTATTATTATTATTACTATTATTATTATTATTCTTATTGTTCCTATTATTCTTATTATTACTGCTGTTATTAGGTCTTATTATTAGGTATAAAGATATATTTATATATAAAAATATGACTTTTATATTTATACATATATTTATTAATATATATTTATATATAAATAGAATTATAAATGTATAAAGTTATATATTTATATATGAATATAATTATATTTATGTAAAGTTATATATTTATATATAAATAGCATTATAAATATATGAAGTTATATATTTGTATATAAATATAAAATATTATATATTTATATTTAAATATAAATATGTAGAGTAACATATTAATATATAAATATATACAGTTATATATTTATAAATAAATATAAATATATAAAGTTATATATATGTACAATATTTATAAATGTATAAATATGTTAATTATATATTAAATTTTTTTTGAAGATGTGGTGAAGTTCGCAAAGTCGCAACGCTTGAGATGGTTAGGACACGTCATGAGAATGCCGGACGATAGACCACAAAAGCGAATACTCCATTTCACGCCGTATAATGGCCGCAGCAGAGGTAGACCACGTATAAGATGGCTCGACAACGTGACTGAAGACATCAGGAAAATGGGTATACAAAGCTGGAGATCTAAAACATCATGCAAAGCAGAATGGAGAAAGCTGGTTGATGCAGCTAAAGCTCACCCCGAGCTGTAACGCTGATGATGATGATGATGATATATTAAATTAATCACATTTCCATATTTATATTTGTATATAAATATATAACAATATATATTTATATTTATATATAAACATATAACAATACATATTTATGTTTATATATAAATACATAACATATATTTATATTTATATATATATTATAATATAAAACATCATATATTTATACATATATAAATAATATTTATTATTATTATTTTATATATATACAATATGTATATACAATATATATAATACAAATTATTATTAAAATATTAAATATATTTTCTAATTAAAAGAACTATCTTTCGGGCAAATTTATTTATTAATTGAAATTCGTGGTAACAAAATGAAGCAAATAGACAATACACGTTGGTAAATACAGTTGGTTCTAAGAAGAAGAAAAAATATGCTGAAGTGGAAGATGTGCATATGGCATGGGGTATATTATAACATGTAAGTAAGAGTAATCAACACAAGAACGATAAAGAGCGAAAAGTTGTGTATGAAAAATTAATTTCAATGAGAAAATTTATGTGTGCGCTTTAATTTGTTATTAAAAATAAAAGAGAGTTGGTTTACTCTTATAATATAAAATTTAAATAGAAATGTTGTGGATGATAGACAATTTTAGTTTAGTTTGTTTTGCTTTTACTTTCGTTGAACAGAACACGTTGTTTGATTTTTGTTATTACTTTTTGTTTATTTGTTATTTGAAACGGTAAAATGATTGCAAGTATTTATTATGTTGTTTAGTATGTTATGTGCGTACGTATGTATTCAAATATAATCGTATTAAATGTAATTATATTATTTACATACATATGTGCATGGGAATTTTTTCAATTAATGGATAATTTCCGGAGTTAATGCAGTATTTATGTACATAAATGATAGTTTATATATATACATATATATATGTTATATATGTTTTTTGTTTATATATGTATTTTTGTTTATGTGCAACATATCGAACGGACACACTAAACTTTTTTACTGCAATAATCAGATAAACCGCGTTTTTATAACCCAATTACCTTGGGACCGTATAGCACAACGGTAGTTTTACCAGTTAGCGATATTTAACATTATTGATATAGAATTGTTGTGATAAGTTTATCAAAGATTACTTAATAACTGATATGGATTGATATCGTATATTACCATTAAGTGAAACAATTAAATTTGTTCTGGGCGCCAGCGATTTTCAAACATTATATTAATTATAGTGCATTAAGTGTCTTAAGACATGACTCAGTAGGGGCGTAAGAGAACATTTAGTTAGCGCCAGTACATATATATGAATATATGTATGTCAAAAATCTATTACAATATGATATTTAGTTAACAAGTTACGGTTTTGGAAAAATAATGTGAAAATCCAAATTCCATATAATAATTGCTTTTTGATAGACAAAAGTGTTGTGAATATTTATTTAATGTTTGAACGTATTTTGGTTCCACCGAAATCAAGTACATTTCAGAAATTTATGGTAACGAACTATCTAAATTAAATACCTAAAATGACAGTTTGAACGCCCGAATTGCTTGAGAAATTCCTAAAAAAAAGTCCACAAAATCATTTTAAATAATCGTGATATAATTTTTGGGTAGATAACTGGCACCTTTAAATATCAAAGCAAAGTAAAAAGAAGAATAGGAAACTGATATATAACCAAATAATTTGTCCGTCACTTCTATATGGTTGTGTAGCGTTTAGCAAAGCTTCAAACACTACTATTCACCAATTAGAAATTGCACAAAGCCAGGCTCTGAGAAGACTTTTCAAAGTTCCTTGGTATATTAGGACGAATGACATCCTTAGGGACCTCAAGATTGATCCCATCAAAAAATACATAAAGGATAGAGCCTTGAAATTATTTGCGAAATCTGACAGACTTACTAACACCGCATTATCAAATCTCAGAATGGTTACAGGCTCCTCGGGGAGGTATGCAGATCTGAGGTCAATTATTACTTAGTCTGATGATGTGATAAATAATAATCCAGTCAAGGCGCAAAGAGGGGTTTTGAAGAAACCTCGCAGTTAATATAGAGTAAAAGTGCTCAGGTGCACTGACTCAACTTCCCTCAACATAATAATAAAAAGAAGTATATTTATTCAAAATATATTCAAAAAAAAAAATAACGCATCGACAATTCCTGTTTTAAGCTATATATATTTTTTTGAAATCAGAAGAATTTTTTAAAGTAGTATGTGATAATTAATAAAAGATGGCATAAACGCTATACTCTACAGTCAAATCGGTAAAAGGGCGGCTTTTGTATTTTGAATTATAAAAAGCACCAAAATACTGGAAAGAACTACCTATAGTGAATATAATGTGAACTAATTGATGCGGTTGAAAAATTTCAACCAAAATTCAATTATTGCCTGAAATGTTTAAGCCAAGATAATGAATGTACCACATCAAATTTTAATTATTACAAATAAAAATTGTTTAGTTCTTTTTTAATTTAATTTTAATTTAAACTGAAAATAGGAAAGATATTTGGTTCCATTAAAGATATGATTACCGAAATCAAGATCATTAGAAGTAAAAAACTATATCATTCTACACAAAAACGTGAAAATGTTCGGATTGTATTGAAATAAAGGTGTTTCTACTGAAATATATTAAGTCGAAGTTTGTTTATAAGTATTTTTTTTTGCTTGAACACCTTCTAGACTTATTGAATAATGGGTGTAACTTAACAAAGATTGTACTTTTATATATCTCAATTCAAAATATATAAGTATTTTTGTTTTTGTTGAAAAAAATGTATACATATAACATAAAAGCATATAAGATAATTAAATATTGTATGGAAATATATAAACTTAATTATATATATTATGCTATAATACAAATAATCGGCATATAAATATGTATATATATATAAATATGTATATGTATAATCGACTTTGTTATTTAATGTAATTACGTATCATAATTAGAAAAAAAAAACAATTATTACACTCTATAAACTTTATTACATTAATTAAATATTCAAAGTAAGGGATTGGGACAGTAATAAGAAAACAAAAAGGCAACAATAAAAATTAAAATAATGCCAAAATTTCATTCGAAAGTAAAGCATTTTCAGATTTTCAGATTTTTTTATTCGGCTAGCAAAATAGCTTAAGTAGAGCAAGAACAGAACTACACCAACATGTTTCCAAATTTAAAACACTTAAAAAAATAGAAAGAAAAAAAATAAATTAAATTAAAATAACAACAATAAAACGAATGCGTATATGAGAATTTAATGGCAATGATAGAGTTTTTGCCGCAGCCACATTCATTGCGAGAAGCGAGTTGACTCAAAGTGACTAAGCGTTGTAAGTATAGTTCTCAGCGAATATTCAATGCGCTATTAATTTATATATTATTAACATATAAAATGTTAATTAATTAACATTAAAAATGTTAATAATTCATATAAGTCTAGTCCAGCATTACCACGTGTTAATGTACATTTGTTACTCATGTTAATTCTTACATATAACATTGCATATGTTAACATGAGCTGTACAAAAAACTGTAAGAAAATATATTCTGTTATTAGAAAAGATTAGAAATAATTTTATAATTTCACTTATTTCCATTAACTTTCGTTATTTACGTTAAAATCTGTACAAATTTCAATCTATAAACATATACAAAATTATATATAAAGTTCTCTAAAATATGCTGGATTCGAGTTTAAATAAATTATTTATTAAATTTATTTAAAAAAAAGTTAACATACAATGCGTGAGATTAACAGCCGAGCAATATGAGAATTACTTGTGATAACATAAAAAGTCCCAAAAAGTAGTATAAAGTAATGATTTTGTATGATTTAATTAAATAAATTAAAATTAATATTTAATTTATTTTTAAAATCATACGTAAAAGTAAATAATTTAATTTATTATTTTTAATTATAATTATTTGTTTTAATGATTAAATTGCATTTATAAATTTTTGAACCGGCTTATTGATTAATTGTTTAAAAGTTGTATATACTTTTGAAATTAGTAGATCACTGCAGGTGAATACAGACTACAGTTAAAATATCGATAACTACAAAATAAAATATATGAAAAAAAATGAAATATATTTAAAAAAATAAAATATATTTAAAAAAATAAAATATATTTAAAAAAATAAAATATATTTAAAAAAATATAATATATTTAAAAAAATAAAATATATTTAAAAAAATAAAATATATTTTTCAAACTATATGTATATGTATATAAGCCAATTCAAAAATATATAAATAGAATTTGGTCATTAAAACAACAAATTAAAATTGAAGTAACAGAATGGTTACAGGCTCCTCGGGGAGCTATGAAGATGTGAGGTCAATTATTGTTTAGTCTGATGAAGTGACAAATAATTATCCAGTGAAGGCGTAGAGAGGGATTATGAAGAAACCTCGCAGTTAATAGAGAGTAAAAGTGCTATGGTGCACTGACTCAGCTAGCCTCAACATATTTATTTAGTTATATATGTATATATATATTGTATATTAACATGAAATCTATATAAAATATATTTATATATTTTAAATTTTAAATATATTTATTTAAAGTATATTTATTAAATAATTATTTTGTATATATATATATATAATATATATATATATATATATATATAATATATATATATATATATATATACTTTATATTATTTATATTCAAAACTATTTAAAACTATTATTTAATAGGTATCTAGTAAATAAATATATTTATATGTATATACATAAAAACCAAATAATATTTTTATAGAATTAAATAAAAAAAAATTTGATTACGAAGATCTTAAATAATGGTTCTAAGAGCAATCTGTTCGACATCTTGAAATCGCTTCTAAAAATGAATAAGTTGGGCTTTCTAAGTGCGAATTAACTGAGTAGGTTGCAATAAAAACAATGATGATACCGAGTCATTAAAAATAGAATTATTTAACAAATTATTTCAGAAAGATATTCCACATTACCGCATAATATTTTAACTGCAGTACTGACAAGTTCTATTCTCTTCCAGGTTATTTAGTAGCAACTAACAAATAAGATCTACTTGAGGAACCTCAAAAATGACATCAAATTTTTATTAACGAAAAAATTAATTGAAAAAAAAAGCTAAATAAAAAAATAGAAATAACAGAAATTTATATTAACTATTGGTTGATTGTAAATGAGCCTTCGATTCAATAGATTAGGAGGAAATAAAAGTTTTAGAAATGAAGATTAGAAATGAACAGGGTACTAGCTTCCAGCGGAGTGGAGCACTACGACTAGATTGATCTTTTGTGCTATTATACAAGTTATTTTAATATATTTGGTGAATCTTCAACAAAATTATTTTATGAGCAAATATGCTGCTAATAGTTAAGAATAAAGTTAAAAACTAACAAATCGAAAGATATCAAGCCTAATTATTTATTTTTTTTTGTTTTTTTTTTACTTTCACTTAAATAAAATACTTAAAAAAATGTTTATTAAAAATTAAAATTAAGTATTTTTTAATTTAAATAAATCAAACAAAAATCAGATCAAAAATAAAACAGTTTTATTTAAAATTAGTTTTAAATAAAAACTTTAATAAAATTTTAAAGCAAAAGAATTATATACATATGTATGTGAGAGCATAAAATTTTATTTTTTTTTAATGAATTAAAAATATGTTGAGAGATCCATTTTTTAAAATTACATTGAGTTTTAATTTGATTTTTTTTTACTAATTAACATTATTTGATATGAAAAAAAACAGAAAAAAATAAATAATGCACAATATAATAAAATTATTATAAATTATGAACAAAAAACTAACAAAAATCAAAATTAAAGTAAAAATATACATTAAATATAAAATTATTAATATTAAAATTAAAATTTTAATCAAAGTTACTTCATATGTAAGAATATATTAGAATACAAAGAAATTTTCCGTGCATATCTAGGGTGCTTTTTAAATAATTCACATTAATACTGGGGTATTAATCATTGGTTCAGGAAACGAAAAAATATCGTATCGAAGGGCAATTTTTAATATTAAACAAAATATATGATGTTAAAACTGTTATACGCGAAAAAAAACATATAATAACAGCTAAAAAAACATATAATATTTAGCTGAAAACGATCTTTATAATAATTTTTTAATAATAATTAATTTAATAATTCATTCTTAATTGAAACTATTAATGGAATAAAAATGTTTTAACATTTAACATTATATACAAATAGTTTTATACATAAACTGAATCTTTTGATTTGTGTTATATGCATTACGTTAACATTAATGTAAACTGTGTGACAATGCAACTATGACAAAAAAACGTGTAGCGCCATAAACCGCCTCTGTACATATTTTAACAGAAATGTTAGACGTGTTTTGGTAGGATAAGTGTGTACATTTCTATTATATGACTTTAAGTACAGTTACTTAGACTAATTATGATTTTTTTTTTATTGTAATAACAGTTTTTTTTTTTTGCCAAATTGTATTATAATAATGTTTTTTGAAAATATTTTTGTAATACTTCTCTTTCTAGAATTTTTAAATGATTTTTTTATACTTTTTTTTATAATAATTTTTAGTTAAATTGAAAAATTTCAAAAAATTTGTAATTTCATATTTCATATTTTTATAAAAGTAATTAAATCCTTAATGTGTTTATTTAAGTGCCTCAATAGAGCAATTCACCAAAAATGATTAGTATTTTTATATTTAATACGGTCAGGTAGGTGGTAGGTCACTGTTTTTCTATTGTATTGTTTTATTATATGTTTTTTGAAATAATTTTTTGTCACTAATTTTGAATTTTGAACATATCCTTATTACAAAATAAAAAACCATTAAAAAAAAAATGCACATTTTATTTGAATAGTTAAAATTATTAAAAAAGAAACAGTTAAAATTTTTTATTCTAAATACCGCACACACGTACCGTAAAAAAGCAATGCAAATTGTTTTAATCAAGAATCGACGCCACAAGCAACTTGTCACGACGGCCACAAACACATCTAACCACTTTAAAGCCAAAGTGCAGACTAAATTTTCTGGCTGATCAGATGCTTAACAAAACTATGCTTTTATCGCTTTTGCTGTTAATTTCACTGCTGATATTGTGCAGCACTAAAAAACACTTTTTATTCACACATACAATACACATATATATGCGTACACACATTTGTATGTATGTATGTATGTACATACATATGTACGTGCAAGCTAAAAAGATTAACACGAAATTTCCTTAGCATGCATATTATATTGATAAGACAAAACTCTTTATTATTTGATTTCTTTATCGTTTCTCTTACATTCCCTCTTTAAAGTGTTCTCAAAAATTCTTGTGTGGATCATGCGTTGGCAATGAAAAATTTATATGAGATTTGTGTGCGTTTGTTTTTGTTTTTGCTTGAAAAGGTTGGTGTTGCTGTTTAACAGCATGTTATTGTTGTTTTTATTATTATTGTAATTATTGGTGGTAATACTGATAAGATTTGCTAAACATATGTATGTATGTATATAAATATGCCACTTAGGCATTTATTAGAGAGCGGGCGGTACTTTGCTTCATGGGGAATGCATTTTATTGAAATAGAATTTTTTAGATTCTGCGGGCTTATCTTCTGTTATCAGTTAGGTCAAAAAAATTTTTTTTTTCTTTTAAGTAAAAAGTAATACTTTTTAGTTTTCTTTTTATCCGTATTCATAGTTTTTATGTATGTGTGTATGTATTTTAAATGATTTTTAGTCTAATCACTGCAATTGCATAAACTTGTGCACTTACTGATTTTTTTTAATTATTCCATTTATAAATATTTCCTTTTATTTTCTTATATGTATGTTTATATATTTTCAACTGATAACAGTGATTTAACAAGGAAGTATCAAAGTCTCTGTTCTGAGAAAGCTATTTAGTGGAACTAATAGTTTTTAATTTTGTTACTAAACACACTAAACGAACGATCACACCATAGCGATTAGTTGTGGCAAACTCAAGCGGTACAAACGATTTAATTTATAAATCACAAAAGCGAGAAAAAATTAACAATTTTAATTAATTATTTAAAAATTTTAAAAATTTCAATTAATTTAATTTATGGTAAATTCCCTTTTTACAAAGGAAACTAAATTCTTAATATAAACTATTGGTTTTAGTAGAGAGGTTTTTATCGAACAGAATTGCAATAAAATTTTTTGTTTATAATTTTTAATTAATTGAATTTTTAGCTCTTAATTTTTTTTAACAGAAAATTAACGAAACTCTAAGTTCGAATTTACAGGTCAGGTACGGCTTTGGGTTAGTTGGCTAATGAACGCTGACTTTGAGCTTCAAATTTGAGAAATTTCACCTCGTACGTCAATCCTTGATACTTGCAGTCTAAAAAAATTATTTACGAATTATTAAATACAGTCAATCTTCTATAACTCGAACTTCTATAACTCGAATTTCTCTATAATCGAATAAAAATATTGTTTTCTTTATTTTTATACATACATATGTATACACTTAACGTCCCTTTTTACGAAAAAAACTAAATTCTTTATACAGTCAAACATCCATAACTCGAACTTCTATAACTCGAACTGCTATAACTCGAACTTCTATAACTCAAATTCCTCTATAACTCGAATAAAAATATTGTCACGTGCCAATAGTAATGTGGGAAAGTGCATTCTATAAGTTGAATTTTTGTTTTAAGTATCAATCCATTTTGATATTACGGGAAGTCCCATTTTCCAAACCAAATGTTTCAATTTTTTCTTTCTTACATTGCTTTTTTGTGCAAATGCCAGTCGTGATTTACAGTAAATTAACTTCCAATGCTACTCAAGCTTTCCACCAGATGACGATATTATTGAACACTATAGTTCTAAATTACTGGATCCAATTCTAAATGCAACGGAAAGTGATGATGAAGGTTCGGTGGATATAATTGTTTATCATCCTTTCAAGAATGAAGTAGAAGACTCATTCAAAATTGATAATCACTATAAGACTTGGAATAAATTGGAATCTTATTCTACTGAAAATGAGAAGAAAAAAATGAATATCTCAAACCTAAATCTCTGAATGTTTCATTTCACTATAACTTCTGTGCTCTATTTGATTTCAAATAAATAAATATTTTAAAATATAATTCAGATATCTTTCAAAAATAAAAAAAAAAAAATTCTCTAACTCGAAGTCTCCATAAGCCGAACCTTTTCTTTGCAAAATGGTACTTCGAGTTATGGAAGTTTGACTATATAAACTATTAGTTTTTTTATCGAACAGAATTGCAACAAAATTTTTTGTTTATAATTTTTAATTAATAGAATATTTAGCTGTTAATTTTTTCACAGCAAATTAACAAAACTCTAAGTTCGAACTTACAGGTCAGGTACGGCTTTGGGTTAGTTGCAGTGGCGTAACTACAGGGAAGCAACTGGAAGCAACGCTTTCGGGCCCCCGAATTTAGGGGGCCCCACTATAAATTTTTGTATTCATTGTATTTCTTTTTAATAAATTCTCAAAAGTGGGATGAAACGTTTTTTGTTGGAATAACTTCATATTGCATTTTATGAAAGATACGTAAATTTTAAATTTAAAGTACATAATATGTATGTATCAGTACTGTATACACCATATTCCATTTGAATACCTTTATTAAAAACGGAGAAACCTCATATCCGATTGTTAAGTTTATATCATAGCTACAAGAAATAGACGTCCAATTTCAATCAAATCAAATGGTGAACAGGGTGCGCTCCCGAAAGTATGTGTATAAAGTTTTATTCGAAGAGTTCAAAAGCTGAGAGAGTAGTTTGAACTGTAAAAGTATACTGATATATACTTAATAGTATTTCCGAAGTTTCCTTTAATGCGTTACGAAAATCTTGACAAACCTTATATACCCTTTTTACATTTTTTCGTGTAAAGAGTACAAAAAGAGAGGCCCCTTAGTATGTTGGTAGGGGCCCCTTAGTTAGAATTTGCTTACAGGCCTAAAAAATGTAGTTACGCCACTGGTTAGTTGACTAATGAACACTGACTTTGAGCTTCAAATTTGGCAAGGTACGTGGTCAATCCTCGGTACTTGGAATCTCAAAAAATTAGTAACGAATAATTAAATATAAGAAATAATTGATGGATATTTGGCAATACTGGAACTGTTTGGTCAGCCGTTTGGTGAGCCAAAAATTCAATTAATTAAAACTAATAAAAACAAATTTTTAATAAGTTTTATGGTACTTCTTTTATACTACATTCTAATACTACTACATATATTCGATCTAGTTAACATATTTTTTAATTTTTTTTTGACAGTTCGGTAATAATACTAAAAAAATTCACTCTGAAAATTTTATCTGCTCTTGTTCGATACTATATTTGTTTACGTGTGAGCTTGTGTGTTATATATTCTAACTCAAAGACCGAAACATCTAAGGTAAATTATAAGCTAACGATTGATTGTATGAAGCGTAGTTAAGTCTGAAACCTTTTATTGTAGTATATCAAAAATAACATCGTATATAGTATATAAAAGTCTTTACGCAGATATCTGCACTAGTTAGACTTGGGCTAGATTTTTGTACACAGTTTAGTATTTTCACTAACACATGCAAATGTGTGTAGTAGACGTAGACATAATTCGAAAGTAATTCCTATTTGTTTGCGTCTAGCCAAAGTCTAGCTAGTGTGAACGCCTAGTTAGAGTCTTAAAGTTCACAAATTCACAAAATAGTAAACCAGCATTTGTTTTTTTTTTGTGATGTCGTAAAATTTATGACTCATATGAATGTTAAATGTAAGGCTTTTATAGCATGGAGGGTTCAGAGTTACTGAACAATTTTCAAATATCAAATAATGTTCGAAAAGTCTAACGTCCAAACATGAAACAAATGTTTCGATACTTAAATAATACTTTAAGATGCAATGTTGAGATCTTGCTTAAGCGAAGGGCATTGCTATGCAGATAGTCCAGTGACGAATAATTACGGCAGTTTTACGCTCTATTTGGTCATAATCAAAAGATATGTTAAAGTAGTAATTAAGGCAGGATATTGAGAATTGTAGTGTGATGTTCTGTGTAACATGCTTTTTGGTCATGAACCTAAGAAGCGTAAAATTACCGTGACCATTCGTCATGTGACTGTCTGCATAACTTGGTCCTAAGTAACACTTACGTATTCGATAGTGTACACCAGATAACTGAAATAACTACTTAATATGGCGTTTACACTGACCGCAAATGACTCATTTTAAACCAGTCATTTGAAAGTGTTTACATTCGTTCATATTTATTTGTTCTCATTTCAAACAGCTGATTTGTCAACGTGCCTTGAAAACCTGTGCCAAAAAAATGTTGGATGATGGTAAAATATATCTTTAAACCTTACAATATAAACTGAAAACTTAATTTAAGCTTCGATTAAGTATACTTTTTGGGAAGTAAAAGTTCCAAAAAGAGGTGCATCACTTTCAGGGAAATGTAACTACCAAATATCTGTCACCTTTCTTTGTAAATAGGTCAAAATCAGCTTTTTATGTTAAATGTGTTCACTTGCATTTGGAACTCATTTGAAACTCATTGGAATTTATTTATACAAAATGAGATCCATTGCGCAAGTGTGGATCTCATTTGCGCATATGAGATTTTGTATGCAGAAATCAGTCATTTGTTTTTCTTTAATAATTTTTAAATTAATCATACTCGGTTGATACTCGAACATTTCACTTATTCTTTCATTAATTCTCTTCCTCATATACTCAACTTCTCCTGACTCATAATAAAACTAAAAATATTTATACTGATTTATATTCTTTTGATACTCATCAATAGTTACTTACTTACTGTTGTATTTCTCTTCTAAGTGGAGCATAGGGTCTCGATGTTTCAGTTTCAATCATCTGGATACTTAAACGTGAATGGAGATATAGTTCCGCTGTGGTTTTGATTGATGTTTGTTATGACTATATGTAAATATTAGTCAATGAGTGATGTGTTCAAAGACTATGCTGACCCGCTTTTTTAGTGAGTTCTAGAATGGTTGCTTGTCCTCACCTACTTCCTAGAACGCTATGATGTTTAAAAAGCCATTCAAATTAGCTGGTCTCCCTCCTCCCTTAGCTCCCTCCTCCTTTTTCAACCAGGCTTGGGACTGGCTACGGCGGAGATCTCATTAATAGTTATACTTGGCATAAAAATGTTGCAAGTGATGGAAGAGTCATTCATGAGTATTACATCGCAGTCGGCATTAATATTTTTTCGTGCGCATGTATTCTTGAAGAATATATTAAGAAGAAGATTAAACTGTGAACTCGAAAGATCAGGGTCACTGGTTTTTGGAGCGAAAATGGAAGTCCAAATTTTAATCAAAGAGTTGAAATTAGTATTCTAAATGCACAATTTGGCACGAATCTGATATTCCGAACGTTACCGGTCGATAAATCTCATTATTTAAAATATCGAGGGTTAAAGTTCTGAACTTTTTATATTGGTTACAATAACTAAAGATATAAACGCCATTTAATCCCAACTAGTATATGAAGTTTTTCCATACATAATACATAAAAGAGGTCGTTTAGGTATCACGTTACTGGAGAAAGGAGGAAAGGGGCAGGTCAAAGGGATTGCTTTATCTCTAACGCAATGTGACATAAAGGAAAGAGAAAATGTGATATAAAGAAATATGACAGTGGGTTATGATGCATTTATTTACTACTGTGTGTAGAGTTCATATAAAATTATGAGTAGATCCCTTCACATTGCTAACTCACCCAACGTCTTCTAAACCCAAATCATTGCTGTCAAAGATCGACTGACAGTTCGATTGGTTTCCGAAATGGTTTCCTGGTTTCCACCAACAGTAAAGCTGCAATTCCCTCGCTTTCCAACCAGAGTTCAAAATCAAATCTTGTAAAACAAAACGAAACCCAACTGAGGTCAGTAAATAACCAGAGCATTTTTAACAGAAGAAAAATTTTATCTAAAAAAATAGTATTACATATGAAGAGCTGGGGCCTTAGTTGAGAAAAAATTGCGTTACTTAATAATGACCACTTAATAGAATTTGATACTTATAGTATTACTTGTTCTTAATGGTTTTCATCTGGAAAATGTTGGTTTTACTGCCTGATATCTTAGGAATTAAGCTGCATTGATATATAGGTTAGTGGAAAAAATTGCTCAAAATAGATATCTTTATTAGAATACGTTGTCTTATAGACTTATTTAGAAGAAATGAACATAAGAAATTGCAAAACAAAAGCAAAACACAGAGAAGAATGGAAGGATGTTGTTAAACAGAGTTAGGTTCTATATAGATTGTATAGTAACGGATGATGTCAATGTCTTGTAGACTTATTCAGAAAATCATAAACACATTTTATATAGATAAAAGAAAATGAAGCATCGTTAAATAAAGAGGAGATAAAGTCAAAGAAAAGGTTCCTTAAAATGATGGACTTTCTGGAAATAAGTCTGTTTTGTTTTGGACTTGATTTATTAAATTGATGTTCTAATGGTTTAATGGTTTCTCTCCATTATGTTTAGTCTTTAGTGTTATTAGTTGTGAAAAAAAAAGTTTTGCAATATTTTGCTAATATTATTCTGTTGGAGCATTTTACCAATATTCTTTAAGTATCATTATAATCAGCATTTGTGTTTAAAGAACACGCTTGTAATCTAATCATTGTTATAGATTACGATTAATTTATTCATTGTGGGTAAATATACTATAATATATTGCAATATTCCTACAATGCTTTTAACCACAATGTACGTATTATTTCAATGTTCCATTAATAGCTTCTCTACATAGTCATATGGTTATATTAATTTGAGTATGATTTTATAAAAAAGAATATTTTTTCTGGTACCATAACCGATTTCCAACTAAAGAATCAAAACATGTTAAATTAGTTGCAGTCTTAGAGCTTTTCTCCTGTGACATTTTCCTAAACCTCTAACCATATCTGCTTCTGCTGTTGGTTTAATGGTAGATTCTTGAGTCTTCTTCTGCTTCAAATGTATCACAACATTTAATCCTTATATGCTTTGTCCGCTTCGACACTCTAAACTAGTTCAAACTGTTTCAACACGTTCGAAGGAAAGAAACTTCGACACTCTAAACTACATAAAAACGATAGAAATACTATGTGGATTGATAAGTACCCCCCCTAAGTAATAAAAATAAACTTTTTGGAAAGTTATATATTATGTTGTAATATAGTCTCATTTTAGCTTGACACGCCGAGTCCTACGATCTTTCAATATTTGGATACCTTTTAAATAATACAATTTATCACAAGTCCTCCAAAATATATCTCTGTTTTCCATTTCACTTTATCATTTGATCAATCTTTTTCTCTGGAGCCATTTTTTCAAATTTGGAAATAGGTAATATGAACTGGGAACCAAATCTGGAGAATACGGGGGATGAAGAAGCAATTCGTATTGTGATTCATTTCATTTTGCTATGGTTTTCATTGACGTGTGAGCGGATGTGTTATCCTGCAAAAGATTCTTTTTTTCGAAAAATGTGGTCGTTTTTCTTTTGATTTCCTAATTTAATCAATTTAATAATATGTATTACTTATTTCATATGTTATTGTAGACTTGGTAATTCTATGTACTTTGTGATGCCAGTTTTGTTCATCTTTCATATGATTGATGTGAATCTGTCAGGCATTGTGACCGATTTATGACAGTTAATGACAATGGGTTCTTGAGCTTGAATTACCTTATATCTGCTAATATGAATACCTTATATAACATGAATATACCCTATATCTGCTAAGGCGAAAGTGAAAAGCCTCGTAACAAATTTAAGTAAACTCTGATCATACACTTTCTTTGAGTATAAAAAAGCGGTATTTCATTCTAATTTTTTTTTATGGTCCGAAAATTGTGATATATACGTTTTGATTAAAAATATAAATAATTGAAAAATATTAATTTAATATTATATATATTTAATTTCAATATTATACGGCATGAAACATTTGTCTCAAACTATGATTTTGTACCTCAATTTATAAAATATATATAAGTTAAATTTATGTAGTACCGGATAAGATCGAATAAGGATCGAATATAATCAAAATAAAAGGAAAAAAATAAATAGATAAATAGATTAATAAGTAGATCGTTATATATATTATAACTAAAAAAATGTCATGTTAAAATTCATCATAGCAGAAGAGTACAGCCTATCGAATTATTATCGATGATTAGGCTAAAAGGAAGTTTTATTTCCATTTCGTGTCACATTCTCTGTCGAAAGTCTAAAACGACTAAAGAGTCGAAAACTGAAAAAATTTGTAAAAAATATCCCTAAGGAACCCTTCAAACATATTAGCCAGTTATAAGCCAGTTATAAGGTGATAAGACGTGTTGTTTCCAATACGAGTAGCATTAAAGCCATGATAAGAGCATAAAAGAGAAAATAAGAAATCGGATCTGATCGGATTTTTTGACTCGTAGGAATTTTTCATAGTCAAATCGTTTTATAAAGTCAGACGGAAGGTTGTCTAAATAATCTATTACAATAATAACCAAGAATTTGTTGATTACGAACGTAATATCGCGATGCTAGCAGATTATTTCTATTATAATGTGTTCTACCATTGCATAAAGCCATCATGTTATTTGGTACCCATTATTCTTATTGATCAACTGTTGTATTGACCTGATTTGGCTGCATATAATTTTTGGGTATTCCTCGAAGTGATACTAACATTGGAAGGATATACTACCGACAATTCCAATAAGTACACAAAATATTTACAAAAATTCATTCAATGTTTTCAGCGCTATATAAATAAAAAATCGAATAACAAAACGCTGTATATATATTTTATAACCAGACTCATCAGAACTAGAACCGACTATGTATTTGAGTATAAAACTTTATTTATGAATTTAAAAAAATAGGTTTAGATAATTTCTGACATTTCTATTTATTACTACGATTTTTATGTAATAATTTAATAAAAAAAACTTTTATTTCAGTTTTTCTCTACATATAATCTACAATTATTACGATGGATACAGATCCAACACCAAATCTATTTCTACATTTTGGTCGGCAAAGATTTGCTATTCACAGCTGTTATGGTAAGTAGATGTTCGGTTAAATTCAAAAGGAATATTTTCATTTTAAAGCGACATTTTCGATTTTCAGAGCCGTTGGTGAAAAGTTTTGGTTCTGAAACACCATCACGCATACAACCGTTCGCAACTCCGATGTCTTTATCCGAACGCGATATGATCCAGTTATTCTTAATTCAATTGTGGAAAAAACGATCTCAAAGAATTTTACATGTAATCCATCAATTTAAAGCTGTTAATGCATCAGAGGAGACATCAGAAGGAAGCAGCTTAGTACATTTCCAAGCTTCGGATATACGATTATTTTCGTATAAAGATTTTGACTCCAGTAGCAGCGAGACAAGCGATATGGAAGCTTGGGATGCAGACGATGAAATGGGCTTTACGGAAAGCGAATTGAGTTTAATGCAAAATGAGATAAGTTTAGAGGAATATGAAATGAATTCAATAGAAAATGAGATGATTTTAAAAGAACACGAGAGCAGTGTAAGTGAAAATGACATGAGATTAAAGGAAAATGTAGAGAGTTTAATAGAAAATGAGAAAAGTTTAGAGAGAAATGAAATGAGTGTAAAGGAAATCAAAACTCCTTTCATTTCAGTTCCATCGCATTCAGTGCCACCTAAACGTAAATTCATTTATCGTCACATAATACCGATAATACAGGAAACACGGCGTAGAGGCTGGTTTACGCTTGATAAGTACGGTCTGCGAATACCACACAATTATCCTATAAATTCCAGATTCACAGGTTGGAAGTATACTCTTTATAGTTCAAAAAAAGTTAAAAAACGAAAGCGTAAGTTAAAAAAAATTTAATTTTAAATCAAATCGAATAAAATTTAATGCTGTTGCTCTATTTCAGCTGTATTAACTGCAAACAGATCCATGATAAAAGTATTCTATAACATGGGTTGGTTTGGTACAATCTCCAAGTTTGATATAACAAGTGGTAAATGTTCTTTTAAAGTTTTAATAATAGAAAACGAAAATCTGATGGGAGGAAGAAAAATTCGTTTTTGTTTAGATGAAATGCCGAAAATAAATGGCTTTCGCATAGGTTTCTCGCCTCTTAACTGTCCAATATTATTGGGCGAAGCATGGAATTCGTTTGCATTTTGTGAATCAGGATGTTTGGCAAACAATTCAAATTATTCCGATTATGGTCTGTCCTATGGAGCTAATGATGTCATTACTTGTACATTAGATTTAAGTGTAAAACCATGCACCATAAAATATGCGGTGAACGGCTTAAATTTAGGTGTGGCCTTTAGTTTTAACAAAGATGAAGTTATTGGCAAATATGGACTAGTACCTCACATTGTCTCCAGAAACTATGAGTTTCAAGTTAATTTCAGTAGTGAAGGACATAGATGGGGTCGTTTTAATGAAATAGATTTGGGAAGCTCAAGATTGATTTACAAACTTTATGAATCAAGATTTTGCAATAATCTAGTAAAATATGATGGTGATAATGAAAATGAGAAGAATGAAGAGACTGAAAAGAAAAATGTAGACACAGCTGAATAAAAATTGTTAATATATATATATAGATATAATGTATATATATATAAATATATATATGTGTTAAACATATATATATATTTATATATATATATATATATATATATATATATATATATATTTATATTTAGCATATATTGATATATATATATATATATATATGTATATACATATGTTTAATATATATTTCTATGTATATATATATATATATAAATACATACTAAACATATATATATATATGTTTATTTATTTTATATATATATATGTATTTATATAACATATATATAAGTATTTATTATATTTACAACATATATTTTATATTAAATATATTAGCAAAAGTAATTTAATTTATATTTTTTAGAAAACTCTTTAGCATGTTTTAACTATAGTAATTATTGAAAAATTTTCTAAAAAATAATAAAAAAAAGACATTCGTATGACTTTCCTTGATTTTTGCTTATAATTTTATTGTAAGTTTTCGTTTCTTAGTGTGTTTTAATTACCTCATGTTAATTACCTCAATTACCTCATGATCTTCAAAACAAAATTTGAAGAGATCGCAGGCTATGTGGGCACCTTGTTTAAAGTCTTTCTCATCGAAAGTTGAGAATGGTTTGATTCTGCCTTGAATTTGCAGTAAGACTGTAGAAGTCGAAAACCAAATGTTAGATTTTGAAGTCAACTCACTCTTTAGATGTCACCCTTTTATGTTATTTTCTAGCATAAATATTGAGGAATTGCAAATTGGTTTTGAAAGTGTTTCAAAAATTGATTTCATAATACTATATTTAACTAGATATGTTTAGCTTATGTGGCAGCCCATCAACGAATACAAATGATTTAGAAGACATAACTCTTTCGAAATACTTGCAATGTGCTTGCGAAGATCATCGAAGACGAACAGGAATATCGCAAAGCACAAAATATCGATACTACAGATTTTGAAAAACTTAAAACTCGTTTTGGACTGGAAACTTCGACTCCGCACAGACATGTCAAAAATGACTCGAAGGAGTCCGTCAAGCATGTCAGTCACTGTAACTAGTAATAAAATGTCATATTTCCAATACGAACCTAAAGTCACAGAAATGCCAAAAGAGAGAAAATGAGAAAATCACACGTTCAGCAGACAAAAGGCACAGAAGAGCTTGAAACGGCTTTCTCAGTAATAGAAATTTCAAGTGTTAAAGAAATACATATGATATGACATATTAAAGGATATTGCGTAAGAACTGTGCCATCAGGAAGCTGATATATAACCAAATAATTCGTCTGTCACTTCTATATGGATGTGTAGCATTAAGCAAAGCTTCAAACACTACTATTCGCCGGCTAGAAATTGCACAAAGCCAGACTCTGAAAAGACTTTTCAAGGTACCATGGTACATTAGGATAAATGACATTCTCAGTGACCTCAAGATTGATTCGATCAAAAAATACATAAAGAATAGAGCCCTGAAATTATTTGCGAAAACTGATAGACTTCCTAACACCGCGTTACCGAATCTCAGAATGATTACAGGCTCCGCGGGAAGGTATGCAGATTTAAGGATAATTATTGCTTAGTCTAATGAAGTGATAAACATTAATCTAGTCAAGGCATAAAGAGGAGTTTTGAAGAGTTAATAAAGAGTAAAAGTGCTCAAGTGTACTGACTCAACTAGCCTCAACATAAATAAATAAATCAACATAACTGATAATCCAATAACTTTTGTTCTTTCCTTGATTTTTAATTTCAAAGACAGTAACTTGGAATTATTTCTTCTCTATTTGAAATGACATATAAAGAAATATAAAACTAACAAGCCTCACAATTAATATAAATTCAAGCTTAACGTTTGATCTGTGAGAGTCATATAAACATATTTTGTTCATTCAATACATATTAAAAACATGATATTTATGTTTACTATCTCTCAGCTTTTACATATCAGAGTGCTCATTTATAGCAATATCCTTAAAACTGAAGTCTAAGGCATTTGTAAGGGTAATGTTATTTTATTTCACTTATTATAATTAATTACAAAGTATAAAATCTTGTGACTTAGATAGGAAAACCGAGCACTAGTTACTAGGGCTTTAAGCTTGATGTAAGGGAATTGTCTCATTATTTAGTGGGTTTTGTGTTCATATAATAAAAACTGTCTTAAAAACAACCATTCTGGAGATACTTAATAGCATCTTTTTGGCAGATCAGGGATAATTGATTAGTAGTATTCACTATAAAATGAACTCACTATTAAAAAGAAGATATTACTAAAAAGTGCTTTGGTACTTATTAGACAAATCCCCTGTCTTATTTCAAATATAACATAATATACGTATCCAAACAAAACTTGATAAACTCGGATAATGAAATACTTATAAAATTCGTCTGTCTGTCCATTGGCTGGATTTTGATTGAAAATTTGATTTCCTTTAATAACTTACATCTCAATGACTCAAACTGTTATTTGAAAATTAAACCTATACATAATTGACTAGAATACAAACATTGTTTTATTTCATATATAGGAAAATAATGCACTTTTGGAAGTGAAAACTAAAGATTACAGAATCTTACAGAATTTTTCTTCTATATTAAAGAACTTCATTCATAAGAATCTTCGCAACTTATGTGGTACATATGATATTATTTGGTGCTTAATAAATGTAGCTAATTAATAGTTCTCTAACTAAAGTCCTTACGAATATTATATATGTCATGATAACCTCTACAGATTATATTATTGATTTACATACATATATATGTATATTAGGGTTTGACGAAAAATGTTTCTGCTCCTTGTGATCAGATTGATTATATCCCACTTATTTGTACTCGGATATAAACAGAGGTCTATAAAATAGTAGTGCAAATCTAATAAAGTCAATAATTATTATCAGTTATATAGTCTATGAAGAGGAGGAAGTTTAAAAAAAAGTAACAATAGTTTGATTTTGATTTAGTTACTTAGAAATTAAGACTTAAGACTACATGATAAAATCCATATAGACTTACTTTCGGACTCCTGAGTCACGCCCTTTTTACATTAGTTCAACACATTTTTGAGTGCAAGAAAAAATTTCAAAAAAGTTGTTTTGTAAATTTTTTTTTATAAAACCTCGACGAAAAATAGGCACTTTTAACAGTCTATATCTCTGAAACCTTTCCAGATAATTCAAAATTATTATGATATATGAGTTGATCATTTTAATATTATATATAATTGACATATGTTTGATATTAAGAAATAATTAAAAACTTTGCGGTGTTTGCTGTGGTTAGGTGACACGCCTTAAAATCAATTTTTTTTAAATTTCTTCACATCTTCTTCCTTGTCACTAGGTACTAGAAAAAGATATAACCAAGCTAATTAGAAAAATAATATAATAAATAATAAAAATAATATTAATAATATTTAAATATATCTGTATTTATATAAAGCTCTCTTATATATCTTAATATATATATTTATACTTGGTTCACACACAGACAAAAAATTGAAAAAATTATCCGTAACAGTGTGAATATCTGTAAGTACTGTTTTCTTACCACACCGATTATCGGACCGGAACCTTTCTATTGACTAGAACACAGTACTCTCCTTTCTCTCATAAAAATCAAGGCGAACCATAAAAAAAGGAATTAATGCGATAATATAACAGGATTAACACAATCCAAATCACTTATCGGTACCTATGACAATAAAAGATACCAAGACTGTATGAACCCATTAAATGAAAAAGTTAGAATCATCATAGGAATCTTAACATGGCACTGTAAACTAAAATACCACCTTATAAGACTGGATATACATACGTAAGCAAACAGTAGATTCTGTGAAAAGAATGTGGAGTCGGTCAAACATGTGCTGTTAGATTGCCCTGCACATACGGAATAGACTCCTGGGAATGTGTATTCTTACGGAAGAGGCAATAAAATTGTGTAAAGTAGGTTCTATATTACTTTTTATTGCCGCTACAGGGTTAGGAGTAGGTCTCTCCAAACACAGAAGTGGGTACAATAGACCCAATGGTCATGGTGTCACATCCCCTAACAATAATAACCTTATATTAAAACTTAAATTCAATTAAGAAATTTTATAGCTTCTGTAATTGCGTATAGACATACATATTAAAATATTATCAAACTTTAGCACTTTAATGTTTTAGTGTTTTAGTACAGCACTTTAATTAGGATGGTATTGCTTGTAGATTAATGAATAAGGATGATTAACGAAAATGCAAGAAATGTTTATGCCCAAATTAAAGGACTCTATGTATAAGACTTTAAGAGTAATGACTGGATGATGAATTTTCAAAAGAGATATGAGATTTGCTTCACAAAAAAAAAAATAATAATACGAAATTGCAAGGCCAATATGTCTTAATAGAACTATTCAAAAAAAGAACTTTAAGATAAAATAATGAAAGCAAAACAAATAAATAATTAAAAATTAAATAATTAATTAACTACGATAAATTTGAATTTTACTAGAAAATATTCCCATTGAAACCACTTGTGTCCCTGATAGAAAAATATGTCAGTTGTAGAAAATCAGAAAATCATCGTGTTTTTCTTATGGTTTGGTACAAATGCTTCTGGTTTCTAGAAACTAAAATTATTTATTATTGAAAATTAGAAAATCCGCTTGTTTTCAATAATCTTAATTGCTCTGACAAGCTCTCAATCATGGATGATCAGCTGGATTTTTAAAATTTTTAGCATGTGTTACACAAGTAAAAAATCACTAAGTTGAGCTAATTGTAGCTAATAATTATTTTATGCTTTAGTATTTTGTCTCTTTTTTTTGAATAGAAAGACTTACTTATTAAGTAGTTTTTTTTCTGATTAACAATTCTTCTTCAAACCCTAATCAAAGAGAGTTAATACAGCCAGAGAGAGTTAATCCTGCATTCTCCTAAGTACTTAAATTCTTGGGCTCAAATTAATTATGCCAGAAATAATTGAATCATACTCGTGTATATGTCTAGAATAAAGATAAAATCTTCCTATACCTTCTTATTGAAATGTTTTTGACACACATATGTGAACGGAGACAATAAATGAGAGTTTTATGTTTAATTAGGTTTTATTCTAATAATTCTATTCTACATAAAACTGCCAACAATTCTTCCTTATCAAGTAGCTTCTTCAACAGGGTGGAATATTACACCAAGTAATCTTAAAATCATTAACCATTAATTAATCCTAATTAGGTGACGCTTCGTGGTAGAGAAGCAGGTCAACATTGTTAGTATTTTTTTGCTGTAGATGGTTCTGTTGATGATTTTGTATTATATTGGCACTGAAAAAGCCCGCTGTATATTCTATTTCTGTGATGTGTAGCCTAAATTTGTTGTTTCTCCATTTCCTTTAATATCGTCTCTTTAAATCTTACCTATTGTTCGTTTAGTTGCCCGCCTCCATATCATCCTATTATGTTAGAAACTTCCAATTAACTTCTATGTACTAAGTTAGAGGTTCTACATTTAAAGTAAAAAAGCAATGTAGCTCGCCACCTTGCTTTGAAAAAAAAATGTGCCTAACTCCGATTTACCTGTCGCAAAAAATGAATTTATAGCAGCTTTCGTCTGTAGTGGTGTAGACAATGAAATTTTCACAGATGAACAGAACAAATCTTCATACTATTGGCGTTCGAAGCATTCTAGTGTGTTTGAAGCGAAGGTGTTCGCCATTAGAGGAGCCATAGCTTGTTTGAAAGTGTGTGATATATTTAATAGCAATACTTAAATACCATCAAACAGTCGTTGAGTTCAATCCATCTATCTGAAACGGTTTTTGAGTGCTAAGCATGTCTAAACCAGATATCAATGCAGCTCAACATTTCACTAATCTGGATTCCCGGTCATAGGGATATTTTCGGCAATTGTAAAACAAACGAGCTAGTCAGAAGAGGAGCTATAAGACTTCACTCGGAACACATAAACATTCTGGGCATATCATTAACATCATGCAAACTGTTACTGAATGTTTTCTGTGCTGAACTTTTCAATAAAAAATGGGAAGACTCAACGATATGCAGATATCTGTATACAATTTGGACACTTTCCACTAAAAGAGATTTGAATTCTCTCAGTGAGATGCCCTGTAGAGATATCAGTCTTGTTATAGGTTTACTCGTAGATTATTGTAGAATAAATAATGATGCTAGAAAATTAAATCTCTCTTTCAATTTTTCCTCTCGTAATTGTGGAGGGAACGATGAAAGTTTCTTCAAGCACATGCACAGCGCTGCCTTATTACGTTAGGGCCTACTTTTTAGAGGATCCTGATCAACTACAAGACCTCCGACTAAACAGAATTTTAAACTCCGCCAAAGGTTCCAGGTGGTTTTAAATGCGAACTTTTTCCATTACACAGTAGCACAATGGCCCAATAGTCCTAAGTGGATTCACTTTGGCCCGCCGATATAATCTAACCTAATCTGATTTTCGTCTGTGGCTTTCAGAAGCAAAACTTGAAATGGAAGATTGCAAAAAAAGGGTGCATGAGTAGCTAGCTGATTGGCACACTTATTGCCTACTATATTAAAATATCCAGGAACCCCAAGTAAAGTAACCTTGCAGCTGCTGCATAGTATGTTGATAATTAGTACGTTTGCATTGGGTAACCATTTTAGATAGGAAGCTGACTGCTGAAATAGTTTGGACAGCTGCATAACTGTCAGCGTGTATAAATTTCTATTTTATAAAAGTCCATTATAGCATTGAGATAACAGACTCGTTTACACTAAAAACTGGCGTCATTCACTTGTATGCTCTATAAATAAAAATTGGTTCAGATAGTTAAACGCTGGAAAATCATGCCACTTATGAATTCGATGATGATGATGACGAATATAACACAAGTGATATATTTAAAGGAAAAATTACAAATAAACTTAAATCAGTATCTGACTTAACTGTTAATGAACTTAAATCTGTTAACTATGAGATATAAGGTCTGATATTATCAGGCACTGTAGTTATAAAGATTGAATAGACCTTACGATTCGTCTACGACTCCAACGACAATGGATCTGTTTTTGGTAGTAGTTTATAGTAAAACACAAATCTGAACGTTGTCGATAACAGGCGAACTTGCCATATCAGTGAAGCCATACAAGCATTTATTCTTTTATTCTTAATGTTCAAGAACAAGAAGAAGTTATTGGGTGGCACCCAGTCATCAGGTGGATGACTGTACGGTGGATGAACCATCAATTCGATATTTTGATTGTTCAAATAGCCGATTGTTAGACGAGATATACAGATGTGTGAGCACTTATCGAAAAAGTGTGGTCCAACGAACTGCCACTTTTTAAAACTTCTCTAAAATTCTCTCAAAAAATTGAGAATTTTCCATGCCATATAACTGACAATTTTGTTTGTTAACGGTTCCGTTTAATGTTGTAAAAATTTTCTAAGACTGGTGTTTCAAATATGTGTTATCATTGGTTACTCTCATCTTTCTTACTAAAGTTACAGCATTGCCAGTTGGAGCTACCTAATACAGGCTATTCTATACATATGTGTATACTATATTGTATACATATACATGACTTATCCTTGCTCAATGTCAAAAAAATATGGACTATGATTTCTTGGTTCAAGCAACGGAGGCAAATCATTTGAAGGGGTTTATGTAGGAGAATCGTTTTCAATTTATATTGCGATTTACCTTTGGAGATTCTGCTGTGATGAGGAAGAGTCTATGAAACATCTGAACACTAACTGTGTTGCACTAAGCCACATAAGAAACAAAATTTTAGGTGCATACCAACTAGAGAATGAAGACCTTCGAAAACTTTATTCGAAGGAGCTGGTTCGATTCCTTAAAATACAAAGTATATAAATATCAAGGGATGCACAATGGATTAAATTGGTCGCAGTGCATAGGGGCCTTAGCCTAATCTGAAACCCTCAAACACCATTACCATTACCTTTTATTTATTGGCTATTTTGTTAGAAAACACTCAGGTATGTGTAATATAAGATATGCAAAAATCTTTTCGAAAGTTTATTAAAATTTTGCATTACTTAATTAAAACTGAAATTATTTTAATTATTTCACGTGCTCCACTTTTATTTTGTAATTGCAATAACAAAAAGTTTGCCATATTACCGCATATTTTTAATCAGACCCATAAATAAATATAACATCTATAAATGCTAAACCGGAAATTTTCAAAAAAATCCAATAAATATTTAAACCATTTTTAATTTAATTTGGGGAAAACAAGCAATGCGAATACGTCATTTGAATATATTTTTTAAAGATATTAACTTATTTGTTGAGCGTATTATGGAAAATTAATTAAGATTAAATTTAACTCAGTTAAGATATGATAGCAAATATTTTACAGCGCAAAGTTCAATTGTAAAAAGTTGACAGTAACTTGATTACCAGTCGGTGAAGATATAAATTAAAACTTTCGTAAGATTATATGAAAAGACACTTTGAATAAGTCAAGCGTTACCTGTTCTGGACTAGTTCCAAGATATAGAAAAGTGGAAATTTGTATTTTTGTCATTCACAATGCAAACTTCCGTTTTCGGTTTAATTTAAGTTCAATAATTAAAAAAATTATTAATAAAATAATATTAATTTGTTATTGTTATTGTTGGTTTAAAACACTTACGCTTCATACGCTACTCATATATATACATCTGTATATATTATATGTACATATGTGTATATCTATATACATACGTATAATGCATATATACGTATAATTCATTGAAAGATTTTTCAAAAGATTTTTAAACGTTTTGAAGTGCTCATACGAGTGTTTATTTTTATTAAGTCCAGTATTGTTGCTCAGTTACTTCCCTAATCGCACCTTATCAGAAGCAGAGTTTTGGACTTTATCATCTGATAATGTGGGCATGTCGTGCACTTTGTATTTTTATTATTTTACAATTTTTTTGTTGAAATTTTTTTAATAGAACATATTATGAAATTTTTTTATGATTATTCCTTAACAATAGTTAAAGTTACCTTATCTTCTGCAGTGTGTAATGAACAAAATAAGTTCTTATATAGAATATATTACTAAGGTAAATAATAATGTATTCAGATAATATACTCCATATATCTTAAACAGAAAAAAAGTATTTACTGTTAAGTATTTTTTTGCGACTGAAGATGTTTTTTGTGCGTTTATATAGAATTTGTTTTTTTTTTTGCTATAATCTGGAACAGCCAGTCAATTGCAGAAAAAGAGTATGTGAGGAGTATAAACATTTTTTTTTAAACGGAAAGCTCAATGAAAAATAAAACCACTGTAGCTTAATAACAAATATAGATCTACATATATTCATTATTCAGATTTTTAACACAGTTCAACATAGTATTCAACGCCAAATTGTATCAAATGATATAGACCCTTGTACTGCTAGCCAGTACTGCCAGTACTGCCAGTATTCATTATTCAAATTTTAAACACAGTTCAACATAGTATTCAGCGCCTAATTGTATCAAACAATATAGACCCTTGTACTGCTAGCCGATACTGTCAGTATTCACTATTTGGATTTTAAACACAATTCAACATAGTATTCAACGCCTAACTGTATCAAACAATATAGACCCTTGTACTGCTAGCCAGTATTGCCAGTACTGCCAGTATTCATTACTCAAATTTTAAACACAGTTCAACATAGATTTCAACGCCTAACTGTATCAAACAATATAGACCCTTGTACTGCTAGCCAGTACTGCCAGTATTCATTATTTGGATTTTAAACATAGTTCAACATAGATTTCAACGCCTAACTGTATCAAACAATATAGACCCTTGTACTGCTAGCCAGTACTACCAGTACTGCCAGTATTCATTATTCAAATTTTAAACACAGTTCAACATAGTATTCAACGCCTAATTGTATCAAACAATATAGACCCTTGTACTGCTAGCCGATACTGTCAGTATTCACTATTTGGATTTTAAACACAATTCAACATAGTATTCAACGCCTAACTGTATCAAACAATATAGACCCTTGTACTGCTAGCCAGTATTGCCAGTACTGCCAGTATTCATTATTCAAATTTTAAACACAGTTCAACATAGTATTCAACGCCTAATTGTATCAAACAATATAGACCCTTGTACTGCTAGCCGATACTGTCAGTATTCACTATTTGGATTTTAAACACAATTCAACATAGTATTCAACGCCTAACTGTATCAAACAATATAGACCCTTGTACTGCTAGCCAGTATTGCCAGTACTGCCAGTATTCATTATTCAAATTTTAAACACAGTTCAACATAGTATTCAACGCCTAATTGTATCAAACAATATAGACCCTTCACTATTTGAATTTTAAATACACTTCAACATAATATTCAGAACGTATAACTGTATAAAACAAGGGTATATCCCTTGTACTGCTAGCTGCTCACCCGGGTACCAATCGACATGCATTTTATTGAATAATTTTGTCTTTCAAAATATAGCTGATAATTGCTCAGAACTTAACGGTTCGATAGTGTTTTCTTCTGTTACACGAAAAATCTGAGCGTGGATATTGTTTATCTAAAGAGTTCCTTATTCAAACTGCCTAATAAGCTGGTAATGATTATTATTATTGTAGGGAAAAAAGGCACTGCGACATGAATGGATCTATAGTGCATAGCCTTCCTCCTTACTAAGAACATAATAAGGTTTATAATGTTGTTGCTGTGTGTGGTGTGTGTGTGAGCACAAGATATATACCCTTAACAAGTTCGAAATTATAGTCTCCAGCAACCAATTAGTCTCCAGCCTAGTTGACGTGTATTTCTGTCAGTAATCGGCATTTATTTCATTTTATACTCAATTAAATTCAACTATACTCAACGATATCAACTATTTGAGACTAGGTGCAATTGAAATCAGTTTTGAATAGAAATATATTATTATTTACTGAATAGAAAAATATATAAATTACTATAAGCATTTCTCTTTCAGAAAAATTGAACTTTTATTGGAATGGAATTATTTAAGAATTTGTGTAATTGCAAAAACAATTACGTTGATTCATGAAAAGTTATTTTTTTTTTCGGATCAAAGTTACAATTCGACTTATCGTAAATCAAAAGGAATTACATCAATAAAGCAAAATGATAATCAGTATTTATTATTTAATGTGCTAACTAGAAATAAACACAAAAAAGAAACAGAATTGGACTGCTTCAGGATTTTGAGATAATCTATTTTTTTTTCATACTATTCTGAAACACTTAAAAAAACCCATGACAATAGTTTTGTGCAGTTTTAACGACTACAACTTACACACAATGTAAAATATTAACAATTATTTGTTAAATTTGTTTAGGTATTTTTTAAAGTTTCTCGGAATTATTAGATTAGGTTAAACTACATGGTGTTACTCCCCCAATGCATCATCATCATATACAAATAAAGAACACAAATCCCATTCGAATCTTAATCATGATGCTTTGGTAAAATTCTTCCTACAATGTTTGATATATATTAACTATACTGCTATAATACCCATGAATAATGACAAAGCCAACATAAGCCTCTTTCCTCAACTTTCGCACAACTTAGGCGTTCTGCTGCTAAAATGGCACTTAAATTACAAAAGAGTCAAAGATATGGAAATCGGACATTAACACTGCAAAAATTTGTATGAAATCAAGAAAAGCAAAAGTGTTCCTAGGGAAGATCATAGTCGGAATCTGTGACTGATAACTCTAAGGTTATCATCTAACATATACAAACGATTAAAAGATGAAGAGAAATACGTAAACAGCTATCTACTCTACTGCAGATAAGGCTGTTATACCATTACCCCGATTTTCACAGTTTTATTCAAGCTTAGATATACGCGACCGTATACGACTAATATCAGCGTAGAACACCTTAATGAGATTCCTAGGTTTTGTCCTATTTAAGAGAAAATTTGTTATTAATATTATAGAAAATGGAATAGTGCACTAGTGACCCAAAAGGTGGAAAAACACTCTGATCCGAACAAGAGGCACACGTGTTTGGATTAGAGTATTTCTCCAAGTCAGATTTCTTTAATGAAACAGAGTATAGATCCTATTTTTCTAAGTCTTGAATCCTTATGTTACATGAAATACCCTCCAAGATATTTTTTCCGCTTGTGCATCAGCATCGGCCACTCCGTTTGTATATGATATGTGATTTCTCTTTATTCTCTACAGTATCTGCAGTCTGAGTTGTATTGGTTCCTAACTTTGTTAGGTGATTATTTTATCTACAGTGATCGATTAGTAATCCGGTAATAATTCTTAGGTTATTCTTTGTTTATTCTATGCAATCATAGAGAATAAATTGTTCAGAAGATTTATTATTTTTTTAAAGCAGCCTAGTTAATATCATAAGTTCACAAATTGATTTTATGGTCAGATTGATCTTATTGGCTATACTCATAGTTCGGATATGTTAAGTTTTAGATATTTCTTAGTTGTAATTAAGAATTAATTAAATAATTAATTATGAAATTAAAGAAAGAAAGTAGCATTATTTTAGAATGGATGTGGGCTATAAGTCTCGACGTATTCTAATTTTTATAATAAATCAGAATAATCAATAATGTGATGGAATTGCTTCCAGGAAAAGCTTATTTTTCCTGAATGAAACTGAAGACAAGATGTTATAAACAAGCAACATGGATTGTTGTTCTCTGAATATAATAAAAACCTTAGAAGTTGAAAATTTAACAGTTTGACTTATATATAAATAGATATTATAATGAAATGAAATTAATTGTTAAGAATTAAGTTTCAAAGTTCTTAAATATCGCTTAATTCCTATTATTCTCACTAAATTTATTTGAATTTATTATTAATTAAATATTTTTGCTTTGACTGTATATCTCGTATTAAATAACTTAAACGTCAATAACGGATCCTAATCAGTTTTTAGATTGGTGAGAAAGTGCTAAGTACATATTTTTGCGATTAAACCAAAAGCTGACATTGGATCGTAAATCAAAATATTGACATTTTTGGAAAATCCTAACGAATTCGGAAAGCATTGCCCACAAATAAATCAAATTTTAGGTGAATAGTCACTTACAAAGACTGTTAGCAATTTTGGTTCTGAAATTGAACAATGACCAGATATGGACTTAAGTTCAAAATTTTGGTTTTCATCAGAACTTTTAATTTCATTCAAATGCAAAATAAAAACGTTTGCTTAACGCCCACTGCCCTGGGGTGCGAGATTATAATTAGCAAATTTTTAAAGCAGTATTTTATATGCATACATTATTATATACATCTATATATACATATATACTCGTATGTGTATATTTAATGCGCCTGTTAAATTATTATTAAAATTTTAAAAAAAATTATATAAAACATATATTAGAAAGCAAGCACAGTGATATGTTGAATATTTGAAATTTTTTGTATTTTATATATATAAAATTACCGATCTCTTGGACAGTTTTATTACGTACCCTACATCTATATGTGCTTAAATTTTATACAACATTGATTAGCATTTTCTGACTTCAAAATCGGCTTACGATTAGGTACATAAACCAAATTTGTCTGATATAAACGTTGACATACAAGATGAACTATGTTTAGAAGCCATAGTTTTTTATCATTTCGTACAAAGAATAAGTTATGTTATGTTATGTTGAGCCTTTTCCGAGTTAGTGCATGGTTGGGGGTTTCTGCAGAGTCCCACCCATCTCACTGACTAATTTGTGTATTCAATTGCACTTTTATCAAATTAAAACCAGAATTCGCTATTTTTCCATATTGTATTTCGACTATAAATAGATAGTAATTAGATAAAGAGTAGACCATTCGTGCTCTAACATTCACTCCTAAGGCGTTTTCGTTTGTTAAGTCTAAATGCAATTTAGATTGACTTAAGATCTGTCAAATTTTGTTACTCAAGCAAAAAAAAGTACCCGGATTTTTAAAATAAAATAAACAAATTTAAATTTTATCCCAAATTTATTTTATCTCCTTCAAAATATGCTCCTTCTGAAGCGATACACATATGCCAACGCTTAACCCAATCTTCCATACACTTTTCGTAGGCCCGTGCAGATATGGCTTTTAGTTCGTTTGGCGAATTCTCTTTTACCGATTAAATCGACTCATAACGCTTACCATTACCATGAAGGGGCAATTTGAGTTTCGGGAACAGAAAATTCGGAAATCGCACGGATCCAGATCTGGCGAATGTGGTGCCTGAGCGATGACAGTGGTGCCGTGTTTGGTTAAAAAATCGCGTACAACAAGACTTTTCCATAGTAAAAATCGCTAAATGCACTGAGGTAGTCTCACTTTAATAGCTTCTGTAAACAAACTAATTGACAGATGGCGCTCAAATTCGTACCATATGTCAAGAAAGGGTGTACCAACATAAGAAAAAAAATTATTGAAAAAGGTCTATTACTTAAGGAGCAGGTCTATTACTTTGAGCAGAAGAAATATAATCACACTTCCTTTCTCAAGTCATAAAAAATAGATGTTAATTTCAGAGTAATCTTGCTACTCTGGCAAAATATCTAGAGTGTTGTAAATATATATATATATATATTTTAAGATTTTTGAGATTTAAGATTTGTTGTAAAAGACATACATGAGATTTGACTGTATTACTTAGAAATAATTATACATTTTGTGAAGAAAAATAAAAATATGAATAAATATAATTGAATGATGCAAACTTATTATAGAATCCACGTTATTATAGCTGCAAAATTCAAATTATAAATTAAAATTAAAATATACTATATTTGTAAATATATGTCGTAGAGATAGCAAAAATTGATTCCAGTACTGGCTCTTGTGCTGATAAGGAAATATTGTACGTCAAATTCATGAATGTGAATTTAAATGAAACTTGCACTTTAGCGATTTCAAGTGCAAATGTTTATGAATTCAAGCTGTTGATTAATGACTAAAGGTTCATGGTCAAGCTAAATAATTTAAAATAATTTCGTTATATACATAAATTCACTTAGCCTCTCTGGTGAGATCCACATATTAATAGCAGTTTCAGCTACAGTACCTAACACATCTACATTTGAAATTCATGATATAAAAACTTAATACTTCTGTGTACTCAAATGATTTGAAAAAATCGTGGATCTAATCAAATAAATACCATTAAACATAAAAACAAAAACAATTGTTAACAGGTCAACTTCAAGGACAATAGTGTGACCATAGCACGTACTATTATTCCTGTTTGTTACACTTTATTTGGATGAATTTTTCTAATGACTGACAACGTAGGTTATTATTCTTAAGTGTAGTAATGAAATCACTATATCCCTATAACTATTATCTGACGAACTTGACAGAAGCTCATTCACAAAGTTGTGAAATTTGAGCGTCATATATCAAATTGATGTCCAGATCTACCATGGATTTCAGCAAAATTGGATAACAAACAATGGAAAGACGTTACCAACCATATATATTGCATAATCATAGCAGGGTTAGATTTATGGAATGAAAAATATGAGAACGAAGGTGGTTAACTCATCTCCTTCCGTCATACCCTACTCTTCGTAAAGCATAGAACCTTGACGCTTCGTCAAGGTGCACACCATACTATAAAGTGTTGAAAGTCAATCACAAACTCGCCTCAAATATCAAACATTACTCTTTAGAAAAATTATAACTGCCCAGCTAAACCCAAAAGAACAGGGTTACCTACCTATAGAGAATAGCAAATCAGTAGTTAAGAAGAACTTTGAGAACTCTTTCAACATACGCTAATCTTGGTATCTAACAATGTCAATATAAGCATTATAGATGATTTTATTGCTGAATTACGTCCGTATAACGAACTCTAGATTATTTTGTGAGTCTGGTTTTATTAATTGATCAGATTCAATCAGCAAAATAGAGTTTTCCCACAATATGCAGTATTTAAATTTATTTTCGTACTCAAACACAGAACACAATCAAAGAGCAAGAGTAGATATACAATCGCACTCTGCCCTACATATTGTGTATATGTAACTATGATAAACTTTTGGATTTCAGAGGTATATAAAACTGTGATCAGTGGCGGAGCTAGACTAATCCTGGACGTCGGTGACATTCACTAATATGATGAAGCATGTGTGGAAGTTTTATTGCTAATCACATCAAAATAAATAAATGAATTTTCCTACCTTCAGTCTCACTGACCTTTTTTAAAATAATCTAATAATTTGGACCAGCTGCTATTTTCACTTCTATTGACAGAATTGGTAATTGTTGTATATAAAGTATATTCATACATTCGATGTCTTCGATAAATTATAGTAATGAACCTTAATTATTCTTTCCGAAAAAAAAAACAATACTCAAATTACGCGGCATTTTACAGCAATTTCTTGAACTGTTCACTGTAAGCTTTAAAGCTCTTAATAGCTTTTAGAAGAATTTCAATACCTTTGTAACAAAAACGGTCTTTACTTACGGTCTTTATTACAGATTTTAATTAAATTAATTAATTATTTTATGGCATTCTAAACTACGGTCTTCAAAAAAGACAATGCGGAAAGCTTGGAACGTATCAGGTCTTTGCGGGTAGGTAAAACGTGCTCACATTGTTTAGAAAACAAAAACCACAATCACACATCGTAAAATTTTTAGTACAAACATCTAATACCGTACGGTTTTTGCCAAAATTTTAAAGCTTTACAGTAAAAGCTTTTTCAGTTTGTTCTAGTACATTATCCTAGACAAATAAAATATCGAATAGTCGAACCCAAACATTTCGCGAATTAACTTGAGAGCCTTTAGTATTCTAACGACACCTTAGAGATAATAATAGAGACTTTAATAGTAGAAACTAATAATAGAGACTATATAGTAGAGACTTTTTGATTCTGCAATGAAAACAAGTGTAGTAAATAATTTTTGTTTCTATTTATTATTCATTATTTTTAAGTCTCATTGTATTTATTTCTTTTGATTAAAATAGGTTGTGTCCTAATCACAAAGACATTAGCTGTTCTCTAGCAAATAATGAATTGCTCTGCTAAAATGGCTAATTAATGAAAGTAATTCGAAATTTGTTACACAAAATATTGTTTAACATTTTTTTCTTACGACTCTTATAATTTTTGCAGAATTAGAACTCAGAACTTAGAACTTAGCACTTAGAAAAAAAAATTCAGTATCATCCTGAAGACAGCACAATTATTATACTTTAAAACAATAACTAACAGCAACGTGAGTATGCATCATACTTATTTAAACCGATACCGTTCCGTTTTTCGTGATATCTTCCAGAATTCTAAAAATCAAAACTCAATTCATATCCTTCGTAAAAAATTCCTAATAGCTAAAGACACCATAGTAGTCAAACTTACATATATAGGCTTTCGTCTTTTTAACCAAAAATATGCTAAATTTTGGACTTTATATGGTCGGATAAACCACTTACTGGTCATTTGATAACTAAAAAAATCTTTACCTAACCCACTTTCACATAGTGTAAGCCGTAAACTCAAATCTCTGCAATATAGTTTGGAACCATTATCAGACTAGTTTTCGATTATTATAAATTTAAAGAAAAATACGGGAAATAAAACTGATACTGAATTAAACCGATTGGCACAAATTCATTGAGATATTAACATTCACTTAGGTATAGTGTCATTTTTAAGGAGTGCATGTGAAATCGATTCTGAACTTCTTATATGACACTGTAGAATCAATAATCACATGAAGAATATAAGTGCGTTGAAAAGTGATTTTTATCTACTCAGTCATGAGAAGAAGAAAACATTAGAACAAGTGTTATGCAATTCCTCAGCGGTGGCATAGACATAGACTTGAGTACCTTGAAAGCGGGATTTTCGTCCTCCTTATGGTGGGACGTTGGGACAGCGCACCGTTCAACAAGTGGCCCCACTGAAATGGAGGGTTAGGCGAAGTAGACCACGAAACTACTTGGATCATTTTTCATCCTTCTATTCTCGGATGACGTTATTGAGTTAAACCTGGAGTGACTTTCGTTCGCATAACTACTTGTCTTGTTAATGCTAGCAGCTCATTTAGCTTGAGGTTGCCTGCCAAGTCATTACCAACCCAATGGTGTCGCAAGACAGTCTTTCTTCTACTTGCCAGTGCTAAACATTGGCACAATATATTTTCTTTTCTTCTATACATAGTCTGCAAGTGTCTTCCTCAGCAAGAGTTATCTTTTTGAGGTGATACTCCCTGTCCCACGGTTTCGACAACATGACTTTGGTCTGTCTACAAGTGCTCAACTCTCTCCATCTATTGAGGTGAAGTGAGGTTATCCATTTATAGATATTGGTTCTAAATCAAATAGGTAAAATTAAGCCTACAGCAATTACAAGATTTACAAATAGTCTAAAATTATTTCAGTTGCGGACAATAGTTCTTTTAGGTCAGCGTGCATTCATAGCATATTACTTAATAAATAAAGAATAAAATAAAGTAAAATTGTTAATAAAAACTTTCATAGTAATAGTAACAAAACTCCAGAAAAATATGTGAACAAAAAAGTCAAGTACGGCTTTGGATAAGTTGGTTAAGGTGCGCTGATTCTGAGCTTCACATTTGGCAGGACCCGAGTTCGATTCCTGGTACTTGCAGTCTCAAAAATAATTATTTACGAATACTTAAATACAAGAATTATTTCCAAGACCACTGATGATGGGTATTTGGCAATACTTGAAACAGCTGTATGGTCAGCCAAAAATTCAATTAATTAAAATTATATAAAAAATAAATTTTTGTTGTTGTATTTCACTACTGTTCGAAAAAACCTCTTTATATAAATAAAGAAATAAATTTATTGATTTAGAAAGTTAGAAGTATGTATAAATTTTATTTTATTGGCTTTTCTCTTATTCTCATTTTAAAATCTTAGTTAAAATTATCAATGACGTTTCCATATATTTTCAATTTCAATATCGCATTTAAGATTCATATAAAACTGTAAATCATAAGTTCCTCGTGACTCACTTTAGCCATTCACACAGAACATTTGTATGAGTGGTTTTACTGTTTTAATTCCATTTTAGAACGCTGATTTATATCTAACCAAGATTTACAATATCATTTGCCATAAAACAACCATGATAAAGTACATTTCCTCTTTTGTGGCATCAGAATAAAGATAGAAATAAAAATAAAAATAAAAATAGGCAACCCAAACCCAATAACAACAATAACAAAAGGATAAATACTCGTATAAAAACAAAATGTTAAAACAATTTGTTTACAGTTGACAGAGTGTTAAAGATCATTGGTAGCAGTGCTGGTAATGGTAGGAATGGCGCTAAGGTTGGTAAGGGTGTTAAGGGTGGCACCACTGGCACCACTCGTACGAATGTTTTGACTAAAAATAGTGGAGTTCATAAGTGAGCGTACGTTTGTGGCTGTGGCTGTGGCAGGCGTGTATGTGCTTCGTTCATAGAATTTTATGAGTTTGCTCCTGCTGTGCTGCTATGGCCATTTTGTAAGGCAAACTGCGGTTTAATTTATGGCAAAACAAAATGACAACAAAATCCACCATAAGGTGGTTGACGATGTATCTAAAGCAATTCAAGTTCGAGTTATCTACCAGAAGGGTAATTAAAATTTAAAAGGATATTAAGCAGCGAAAAAAACTAAACATTTGCACTCATAAATAAACCCAAAATAAAAACCGCAAACACCACACAGCTCCAGAGATTCTGCGTAATACAGGACCAATGTGTCCCACCTCAGAACTTTCACAGCTAACGCCAAAGTAGCAGACTTTGCTTATATCCTTGCTATGCAATTGTTAGCTGAGCAAACTGTGATTAAAGCAATTATCGTTTCGCCAAAAAGAAATTCTTACTTCTCGCATAAATAGTTTGAAAATTTTACACACAGACATTTGTGTTGTATTTCTGTGCGACTTTAACTTTTGCAATTGAAATTCATATAAAAACATTACAGATGGCGTGCCATTTGAAAGGAGGTAACTATCATGCCATCCATGTCTGTTCCTATGAGTTTACAATGTAATCTAATTAGTGGTTAAGGTTGTTTCAGTAATTTGAAAAAAATTTCAGTCTTGTCGCAATAACAATGTATATACATATATATAGACATAAGTTAACACCTGCGCCCTCTTGAATCCGTTACCTGCGCTTGGTTTTATTAACGGCAGAATCATGCGATATTCGATTCGAACGCATGATTGCTGCCAAACGGGACTTCAACTTGTTTTTCTGGAAAAGTTACATTTGGTTTTGGTAGTTCTCAACTCCACGAAAGTGTGCTCGTTCACTTTTATTTGAGCTATCACAGAAGAAGCCCTAACAATCCTCAAGTACACTTCTGGATTCTCAGGAAGATATACTGATTTAAGGTCCGTCATCAACTAAAAGACAAATAAATGATATGATTTCTTAGTCTAGTTAAAGTTACTCATTATAGAGTAAAAGTGCGTAATAGCACTAACTTAAGAACAAGAAGAAGAAGAGAAGAAGAAGAAATACATAAAACAAAACATTGTTATAATATTATTATTATTAATAATTATAATTAATATTAATATTATTATTATCCCCAGAAGGGTACACAAAAGACCCGACGATAGCAGTGCCACATCCCCTAGTAATATTAATAATATAAATGAATGTACAGAGTTAAGCGATTGAAGTGTTACCTATTCAAGCTAACATATCTTTTCTGTGTGAAATTTTTTTTTTATTGATTCAAATTACAAAAATTTCTGGGAATAAGCAAAACTTAAGAACCCATGCACTCCAGCTCGATGTGCATAAAGGCTACCTTTTGCCTTGACTATGGTTTTCAAACAATTAAAATTGAGTTGCTTGCTTTACGAATGATCTTCCGATATTTTTTCCCATTCCTGAACAATGGCTTTCTTCAGTGCATTCATACTGACATATTTTTTAGTCCTCACCGTGTTCTCTAAAATGGCCCAGATAGAGCAGTCAGATGCATCGGTTTTGCATTTGGCGAATTCGAAAACCATTGTGTGGACGGAATGAAGTGTGGAACATGATTTTTTAAACATTCTTGCTTCACACGAGGTATATAAGACTGAGACCGGTGCCGAGTCTTGCTGGAACTTCCATGGTCTACAACTGAAATGTTTGCATGCGCACGATTCTAAAGCAACTACCAAAACATTTTCCAGATAATAAGTCGCGTTGACCTCAAATCAGGTTCGATGAAGATGATTGTAGAGCGTCCATCAGCATTCACAGTTGTCTATACCATTACTTAAAATGGGAAATTACTTCGGGTGGCCATTCGTAGTCTCAAATTTTTGACAATGCGTTCAGTTAGGTAAACACGATCATTTTGAGAGTTTATGAATTGCTCAATGCGGAAATTTTTCTCATCAGAGAGCACAACGTTTGAAAATGCGCCACGTTTGTGCCAGCATAACAACTCCATTGCTCTTTCTAGCCCCGAAAGTCATTATCCGTTATACTTATCTATATATGAATATATATCTTTCATTACTCGTATAATTATTATAACCCCAGATTATCATATATATCAAATATATCAAATTAATTATGAATATTGTACAAGAGAGTTCCTAGTTTTTGGAATCCTCATATGTACAGATATAAAATCAATTCGATCCAATTTCTGATAACCTCACGATGCATTCTTAGATGAACAGTTTGAAGTATCAATATATGATAATGAAAATATGATATTAGATTTTGTTTGAATCATTTAGAATTAGATTCACATAAAGTATAAGTGTATTAAGACATAAGTAATACCAAGGCGTAAGGATATGTCATGTATATGTCATACAACGAAGAGCTGTTCTATATTACACTCCACATTGCCATCTATACAAATAAATGCGTAAGCTTGCTAAAAAGTTTTAAAAACATTTTCCTGTCAACGTTCGTCAATTTATCCATATCAAGTTTATAACATTTTTACAAAAGTAAAGTATTAATCATTTATCAATAAAAAAGCAGAAATTTTTATAAAACTTATAAAAAAATTTCATTAACAGTCGCCAGTTAACTGAAAAAGTATAGGCCCATGTCCTAAATACATGTCCAGTGTTTTCAACTACATCTACTCAGGTATATCAATACAAATACAAATAAACCAATCACAAACAACTATGACCAGAATCTAACAGGTATCGCATCTCTCCTGTTCAACGGATCATGATGGTACCTCTACAACGCAATCACACCCAAGCGGCGCCAGTGATGCCCCAACACAGTGATGGCTAATCACCGGAACTATGTATGTGTAAGTAGATGTATTGATCTTAGCCCTACAAATATAATTTGCTAGCATAATTATTAGTTCAAGAGGACTATATCGATAATATTGGTATGTTTATGGATTTGGTATGTAAGTTAGACATAGGTATTGGTAGGGCTAAGTATAACTTTTATATATACTTTTGTAGTTATAGTTTCTCCGTTGCTGTATTTCAGTGACTATCTATCACTGTGTTCGGGTATCGCTATTCAGCTATATACTGAGGGTATGACCTTGTAACCATTATTTGGTTATGAGGGCATGACGGTGACAAATGTCCAGTCTGGTCCGAGGAGTTTAAGGTTTGAGCACAAACCTGACTTGACTTGTTCACTACAATACTAAACTGTATGTAGTATATTGGTTCACAAAGAAAAATATGAGTGGCTCGCGGGTACTATACAGTGATGTACCAATAAATAGTGAATAGATAGCATAAAACTGCAGCTAATCGATTACATTATACGTTGTATAAACAAAAAAAACAAACAATACTGCAGGATAAATTAAATTGTAACGACTTGGTATGTCATAAACAAACTGTCAATTTTTTAAAATCTATTGTGAACTTTATAAAGTTTTGAATTTAACTGAAAAATTTTTTTATCTGCTAAATTAATATTACCAAATTCTTTAAAAAAGGATTTGAATTGATAGTAATTCGTCTCGAGTTGAGTAAGTGCTTCTAAGTATAATGGCAAAACCGAACTTTACGGAATATCAGTTGTGGATGGGAAATGTAAGTAAATAATGAACGAATGTGTTATTATTAAATTAAATTTGTAAAAATTTTTAGCTGGAACGTTATATGGATGAAGACTTCATATTTAAAGCATTTCGTAAGATGAATGAAAATCCAGACTCTGTTCGTATGATTCACGAAAAAAACGGCGATAATGCTGGATATTGCTTTATTAATTTTCCAACTGACAAATTGGCATTGAATGCCATGAATAAGCTAAATGGTATGATGATTCCAGATACTATGCCACCAGTGCGGTTCCTTCTTAATTTTGGCACCCGAAACTATCAGCAAAATTTATATAGTGCTTGGATTGGAGGCCTGTCGTGTGAAGTTGATGACTATGGGTTGTTTAAGACATTTGCACAAAAGTATGCTTCCGTAAAAAGTGCTAAAGTAATTCTTGAGAGCTCAAGTCGAAACAATAGATATGGATTTGTAAGTTTTAGTTCAAAAGTTGATCTTTTGGCGTCCATTAAGGAAATGAATGGATACGTTGGCCTCGGAACCAAAGCGTTAAAAGTTCGTAATGCCACAAGTAATAACAAGAGTGAAAAGCTTCGAAACAGAAGTAATTCTGAAAGTAAAGCTGCTACCAGTTGTGATATTACGCTAAACCCCAACTGTAGCATTTATCATGATTTCAACTTACAAGGTGCTAGTACTTTTCAGGATCCTATTAGCCGGATATACCTGGAAAATATGAAGTGGCCTCACTGCTTAAAAGATGTTATCTATTGTGATTTTAATCAAAATCAATATTCCTCGATCATGGTGCAACATAGCCCAACAAATAACCAGTCGGCAAACGAAGAGTCCGAGACAGGGTCAAGTCAAAGTACTGATTCAAATGTCAAAAAATACTACAATTTGGATCAATATACTAATCGCATCTATTTTACCGGTTAACTTTAGCATTATTTTAAATGTCTCTTGAAAATTTATTATGTTTTATTAGTCTGCTATTTGCATTTTAAAATTATATCAGTTTCAGTTCAAATAAATGTGAGATTTTTTAATGCCACATTCTAAATGCATTTTAAATATCATAATTTCTAAATTATTTAATATATTATAATAGCGTAATTTATGTAGTCAAAATGATATCTTCCGTACGTTCTGAATCAGGCGGTATTATCGTGCCTTTGGCATATTAGAAAACAATTCCGGTTAAAATTCATACTATCCATAGAGATATTTATGCCAAAGACTCACTGATGATTATGTGATTTAGAGAGACGAACATTAATCAGGAATATAGATAGTACAGGTCATTTACTTCCTTAAAAGACTCTTCTCCAGTTTCGCAACATAAAAAAATTACAATCATTAAAAATTCTCATTTATTATAATAATCGGTTCTGCCCTCTTCAATCTATTGAAGCCTTTAGGTTTCATAACTACGAGTATTAAAACTCCTTATACTGATATAGGACGTTCGTTTGAGTTCAAAATAGGTTATTAAATTATAATTAAATTACGAAAATCACTTCAACAATAACATTTTCTTCCCGATATTAAAATGTTTTTAACTTGGTTTACCTTTAAATATACTAAAATATGCAGAAAAATAGACCTAGCGTTAAAACATTTGAAATGAAATATCACTCAACATTGTACAGTGTTATATGTTTTATCATACCAAAAGTAAATACATATAAAAAACAATTGTAATTAGAATTTTGATTAAATATATATTTCATAATCTGCTTTCGAAGTTAGCAGATAATCGAAGTTCACGAATGTGATATTTCAGGCCATAATGATTCGTAATGAAACCCGATCTCAACCTTAAATTACCTTTTGAGAATTTAAGAATGTTTTTGTAGGAGTACGGTTTGCTCAGTGCTTTACTTTGTCTAAGTTCGGGAAAGTGTTTCCAGTACACCAGTCGCACTATAATTCTCTCCCTCCTTGATTATTTGTTTTGTACCAGCCCAGTTTAACACAAAAAAGGGATGAGAGCTAGCAAATGTAGTTTTTAATGCAATTCTGATGCTGATAGGCTATCAACCCATATGCGACCTGGAACCCAGTAAGTCTTACCTTATTCCGAGCTGCAAGTAACTATAGAAGTTGATTGCATGAATTTTAACTTGAAAGACACTTGGTCATATGCCTAGTCCCTCTGAAATTCTGGTGCTGGGCCTCTATACATTAGCACCAGTGCATGCATCCATTCTTGATCTATTAGTGTACCAAACCAAACTTTTTGGGACAACCTGTGAGCTGCTCTTTTACGACGTTGAACGTGGTTTGAGGTAGGTCTACCTCAAATTTTCTGCCAAACCAATAGAGATTTATTATTTTGTCTGCATCACACTGAAGTATTTTGTGTGGTGCAAGTGTTTTTAATATTATTCCACGACTGTAATCAAGACAAACTGTGCTCATATGGAGTTTTAATTGGAGCGCATTAAGCGCAGCTGTAGATTATATATTTATATGCAGAGGTGTCAACCTAAGTATAGCCTCAAGTGCTACAGTTGGACTAGTTATCATAGCACCAATCAATTAATAACACGCAAGTCTTTAAAGCTTCGTGCAAACAGTAATAGATTCAGCCTATGTGACCTTTTGCCACAAGACTAGGCAAAAGGTGTGTGCCCCTCAGCCACAAAATAGTAAAAGTGCGTAATAGCATTTACTCAAATCACAACAGCAACAACAACAACGGGACTAGGCAACCACATGTCATGATAAGACGAACTACTGCCAGATATGTTCAAAGTATTATGTTCGGGTTGTGGCCCCAAGTTTAACTATATAGGACCACGTTGTCCAAAAAGCACTTAATGTAAGCTTTAATGTATACTTTATTTAAGTGTGTATTGCAAGTGAGTTTACCATCAAGGACGAGTCCTAGGTACTTTATTTCACTTGAAAGAGGAATATTAGTGTTTCTGAAACATACAAGACCTATGTCTAACTAACATTGAAGTGTGAAATGAACAACAACAGTTCTTCTGTGTTTATGGAGAGACTCTCACTTTCGCATCACCTCAAAATCCGTCGAAGTTGTTCTACGATGATCACCTAAAATCAATTCTGGGAAGTGCAAAAATTAATTTTGTCTATAGGGGCAACACCCCTGCTAATAAAAGTGGAACAATATTAAAATTGGAATAAAGATTGAGTTGATAAAATTTTTCAATGAAACCTTATTATTGTTAACCATTTAACTTATTATAATTTTGTATATCGAGTAAGCTAAGAAAATTTGATTTTTTTTTTTGTTAAAATTAATGAAAGAAAAATTTAATAATTTTTTTAATATACATCACTTTTTGTGTCTAACGGAAACTAAGGTATAGAGAAGAGGATATTGGTGCTGTTACTTGGTTTTCGGTTTCGATCATAGTTTTTGATTAAAGTAGAAATACTTTAACAAGTTCATTTCAGGAGTGGATTTTTGGATTTCAAGAGTTGCTCACAGGTACTTTTACATTTTTTAAAAAATAAAGTAACACGTTTAATAAATTGTCTGCAATTTTGAACACTTGTCTTTCCAAAATCATTTTCGATATTATTAGCTCCATTTTTTTAGGACCATTTCTCCAAGGACCATTTTTTTATGATCACATATACTACAGACTGCGCAGCATATGTCTGTAGTATAGCCATTAAATCACTGTTGTTTTATCTATTATGTGGTTGAGGTCTTGATTGTATTAAGCGCGAAAAATGTCGTCATGTTCTCCAACTGCACCAAACATGTTATTTCAAAACTATACGCTTAAAGGTAATCAATTTTCTAAACTTACTAATAGAGTTAGGTAGACAGTGGAATTATATATTCCTATGTTTATCGTTCTATAAAGATTTTTTGACTAAAAATATTAAAAAGAAAAACTCGTACGTTTTAACAAACTACTCATAGTTAAATAACATCCAAATACTTAATGTACGGCCCTATTATATAGAATAGTTTATACCAACGTGTTTTAATCACGGCAGATGAAACGGATTTTATATATTTAGATGCATATGACACCTTAGATGCAATAACGCAGATTCCATAAGTCGAAATATGTATTCTGAACCATACTCATCACCTCACATAATCTCACTACCATAACTCAAGTTAAAAAATTCGTTCAGACTTTGAAATACGTCAATCTGAACAGTTTTGTCTTTGTGATCAAAACTCCAGCTTCTGGAGCTTTGTCACTGTCAGGGCCTCATAACAATATCATGGTTACAAAGCTATGTTCTCAGTATATTGCTCAACGAAAGTACCTGGACAACAATCACCTAGACAACCGCCACTTTCTAAAAATGATGATGGTTTGTTCTTTTAAACAAACCATTTTTTTTAGATTAAAAACTATTTCCATAAGTAAGATTGCTTCCTTTGGCAACCGTTTGGATAAACGTCATAATTCGACTTTATTGAAATTAATTATTAATTAATTTATTAATTATTGCAAATAAAAAAACAAAAGCAACAAAGAAATTTTGATTAAATTTTGGTTATGGAGACGAGGCTTTCTGTGCCTCCACACGTTGCTCTGAACAGTGTTACTGAGCAAAAATAATAAATTCTTTTATTATTTATAATTATTATTTATAATTTATTATTTTTGTACTGAGTAATAAATATCAACATTTTTCCGTTTAGTAGGACTTATTGTTGTTGTTGTTGTGGTTTGAGTTTGTGCTATTGCGTACTTTTACTCTTTTGTGGCTGCGGGGCTCATTCCTGCCCCACACTAAGTTTTAACTATACTAAAATTATTATCATTTATTGATCTTTTAACTGATGACAGATCATAGATCAGCATATCTTCCTGTGCGTTCTGAAGTGGACTTAAGGTTTGTTAGAGCGGGGTTGAGCAACGTATCGACTTTTGTGAATATTTTTAGGGCTCTGTCCTTGATATATTTTTTCACTGAGTCGATCCCTAGATCTCTATGCATGCCTGTTGTTGTAATATACCAAGGAATCTTAATTAGTCTTCTTAAACCCCGATTTTGTGCTATCTGTAATTGCTTTATGGCAGTATTTGAAGCTTTGCATATTTTTTTTGTGGAAACGCTTAAATATTCATCCAAAAAATATCACATCTTAAAGTTAGACACAATCGCCAATTTAAGCAACCAGAACACAACTTTCAATTTGATTCTCTGCATAATATATCTTTATGGAGGTGATGAGATAGAGTATAAGACTGCCGTGACCATTGGTCACATGACTGTCTGATTGTATTCTAAATTATGCAGAATGTCATGAAAAAAATGTCAAGTCATAAGAAATAATTGTGAATTTAATGAAATTTTGAAATTTGCTGTCAAATTGTAAAAAATTTTTATAGTTTTTAGATTTCTTCAATTGAAAATCTTGTCGTTGTCCGAACTAAAACCAGCAGTTACAAAAATGGCGTACCCACTAATTACTGACTATCAACTTTGGATGGGAAATGTAAGTATGTTCTCAACTAGTTAAAGATAAACTAAAACCGATTTGTATATTTTTATTAGCTGGAATCGTACATGAATGAAACATTTATCAAAGCGGCCTTTCGTAAGGTTAATGAAAATCCAAAGTTTGTTAATATAATTCGTGATCGTCAAAGTGGTCAAAGTGCTGGATACTGTTTTATTAGGTTCAAAGATGATCAAACCGCTTGGAATGCAATGAATAAACTTAACGGAAAATTAATTCCGAACACCGATCCACCCGTTCGTTTCAGACTCAACTTTGCATTGCACGGTGAGAAAAATCACGAACCTGTATGTAGTATTTGGGTTGGGTCTTTATCTTCTGACATTAGTCGGTACCAACTGTATCGAGTATTTTCCAAACGGTTCGCTTCCGCAAAAAATGCTTGTGTGATTTATGATAGGAATGGAATACATATGGGCTATGGCTTCGTAGAGTTTGGGTCGGAAGAAGATGCATTTGCATCCGTTGAAGAAATGGACGGGTATGATGGTCTTGGAACCAGGGTTTTAAAAGTCCGTATTTCTACTAAAAACAAAAAAGTTAAATTGCGTTATAATAAAAATGATCAAAATAATGCTGTTCAAAATATTGAGTCAAAAACAATTGCTTTGCCCAAGCGTAAGAATTATCAGCTATATCAACAACCACAACAATATAATCCTCAACTTCACTACAATATGTATCAGCAGAATCCCATGATGATGAACAATGTACAGTACGCTGTGCCTTATGTCTTAAGTCCCGCTCCAGTTGCTATCCCTGTTATTCAGGTACAACAAAATCCTTCATACCTACAACAACCAGGTATTCAATACGTTGCCATGCAATAGCTTGAAGGGAAGGAGCTGAATAAATAAGTAAAGACCGATGTTAATTAGCCTGTTTACCTGGATTGATTCATATAATATTTATTTACTGTTTTACAACTTTGTAATAATGTTTCTTTTTAATTTTTTTTTTTAATTATTTGTATTTTAGTGGTATTCCACGCTTTAATTTCAATACTTAAAAATTTTGTCGAGACTTCTAACATTTTGATTCTTGACAAAAAAAAAATATATATATATATATATATATATAAAACTAATAAATAAAATAAAATAAAATTTTTTTATTACTTAGTAACATTTTCTTAAAGTTGTAGTTTTACAAACGGAGCTTGAAAAGAATATATAGTTCTCCAAAATATGCCGGTACCAATAAAACGATTAGTAATGAAATACGAGATAAGAAAGTTGGAGTAGTTTAGTATCTCACGAACGGTGATTTATTATTATTTCCAATACAATACAATATAATATAAAATAAATAAAATTTTTAAATTATTTGTAAATTGATCTGGATTTTTAATTATATGAAATATATAATATTTATATTATTAATTACAATATGTTATTAGCTTTGTTGTTATATCCTATGCAACTTCCCAGCGGCGGCAAAACGTAGACTCGACTATCTTGAAAACGAAATCATAGTCCCAAATCAAATAGATAAAATTAAGCCCACAGCAATAACGAGATTTTAAAATAGTCTAGGATTTTTTTAGTTGGGCCTTTAGGTGCACAATAGATCTTCTAGGTCGGGGTGCATTCCTAGCCTATTGTTAAATAATAATAATAATAGAGTAATAATAAAATTGATTATGTATTCAAAATTATTTTAGCAGTCTTGCAGTTTAAAAAAAAAAGAAATCTGCGAATACTTAAATATAAGAAATAATTTTAAGACCAGTGATACTGTGATCGGTTCTCGAAATTAAAAAGCTTGATTATTAGCTCAGTAGTATTTCTCTTAACAACGTGTTGGCACTGTCAAATGTCGCCATTTCCCGTGACTTTCTCTCACCAAAAGCTTTTTCTATATTTTTTGTACGATATTTGCCAAAGATAAATGTCTTAGATTTCGTAGAATCTAAACTGCTATAGTGGCATTAAATTAATTTGATTGCCATTAGATGGCGCTTGTAGTTTTTTTTGTTAGTGTAATTAATGCTACTTCAAACCTTGATATCTCGAGAAGAAAATTATTTCGTTATATAGCGTAGCTGAATAGTTGTTATAGTTGTTTTAAATTGCTGGCTCAACTAAAATTTGTTATCAAATTAGCACATCGGGACAATTTGAATTGCGTCAAACATTTTTCTACACCGGTCCCGACGACATTGTCCGCCTTAATGCCGTTTAATATGTTTAAGTTTCATTTAAGTTAAATAGCTTAAAGTATGCTACAGAATGGACGAAAAAGTTCTTTGTTTGTAATTGAATATCATGAAAATATTTATTTAAATTTTTTATTTATTTTTACTTTGTCCAATCAATGATATTAATAACCTGCAAGAAATTTTACCACCCTCTTACTTTAAAACAACTTTTACGCCCTCCGAACAATTTAAAACATTTCAAGAAAGTAAAACGGAATGAAAAGGACATCTCACATTAATTTTCATGGCTTTAACATTTGCAGTAAACGGTTGATTTCCTTTCAATGCAAAGCATTGATTTCACATAAATTTAACAATGGAAAGTGAAATACACTCAACTGCATTTTTATATTTTTCATTATTCTTGCAAGTTGCACATTATGAAACTACACAACACCAACAACTGCAATGAGCATCCTCGATTATCCTTGCCATTCGGTATGTATGAGCTTGCAATCCTTGCGCCATCACTGCAACGTTATGAAGCCAGAAGCTAGTCAATAATACGCGTACAAGATACTTTGTTTACCATTTTAGTGCGCTCCATACTAATGACATCATCCTTGCGCTCTTGCATCATATTACAACTGAAATTGCATTTCGTTGATCCTTGCTTGCTCTTAACCTAGTGGAGCAGCAGTAAGTGCTGTCATTGCAGCTGCAAATATATGCGAAACAGTATCAGCCACAGTCGCTGCATAAGAAGCAAGCTGTCTTATTTATTTCTGCTTTAAGTGATTTCCGTCAATAATTTTAAAGGATTGTAATTCTTTGTCAAAATGCGTATGAAAAATGCATTCATTGTCTTACTTAACATTTTCCTAGATTTTTCCCGTCCCTTCCCTTTATTGTCCTTTTAAGTTTTCCTTTGACTTTGGCTTAATACTGACAGTTTCATGCTGAACTGGCTGAACTAGCTCAGCTGGCTGAGTTGGCTGATGCAGATGCAGATGACGTGGGTGATGTGTTTAATGTAATGAAATATGTTGACAATTTTTTTGTTGCTTTTGTTTTGGGAAAGGATGCTTGCAGAATTTATGGTTATGTGAGATAAACTCTGCGGTCTTGTCAAGTGCATCGCAAACAGCAGAGCGTGTTTACTAATTACAAAATGACAAAATAAATTTACGAAAATTGCTCCGTTTGTGTTGTACTCGTAAGTGCGTGTCCTTCCTGCTAAGACAACCACACAATGTATAATACGCAAATTCATTGAATAATTTTCACGAAGACCGGAGAGATATATATGGTATATTGCGTAATTGTAATAACTCAATAATATACCTTCTATGGTTGGTTGATTGGTTGGTTGCAGTAGCAGTGGCAGGCCATTAGAAAACTTCCACGTACCTCAATTAGCGATTTTTCGCCGTTTCGCTATCACATTCCTCGCAAACATCCTAGTATAGAAGAGTACAGACTAAATCCATTCCGCTGAATTTAGGTAATTTAATAGGTCTTTCATTTTCACCGTTGAGCAGTCTGGTAAACTATCAGACTGCAGTATTTTCCTAAGCAACTATATGTTCTGTAGAAAAGGTATTATTGTTTCTTTCTCCTGCAGGTTTCCACAACATCTGCACTGAGGATTTTGGGGAAGGCGCTGTTTCTCGGCGTGTGTTCCTATACACCAATGACCAGTAAGAACTGTAGTAGCTTCTATAATAAATAATAAATTTCTTCATAAGAAGAGTACTTAATTAATCATACTAGCGATTCTAGGATAAATATAGAGTTAGATAGTAGAGTTTTCTCTGAGTAATTAAATATATATATATATTAAAAGCTTTCATAACACTACAAAGGCTTACAGCCAACACGTATTCCTATTAGAGAAGCTAAAGCTTACCTCGAAGTTAATAGTATATTGAACAGAATAAACTTATATTGTAAGTAAGGTAGGTAGGTTGGAGTGGCGGCCTTACCAAGAAAGCCCATTTGAGCACAAATAATTACCCGTTGTGGCACCACATGGAAAAAGCGATGTTCGTATATAGATTAGGTGATCAGTACACGACAAACGCCCAACAGAGAGGCAACGATTTCCCCATTAGGTGAAGTAAAACCAACACGACAGTTCTATGAATCTGGCCAGGTCCCTCACATTGTCGGATGACTGCTCAGTCAGATCGGTCAGAAAAGCGGCCACCAAGATTTTTGATCTTCTTCTGGCTAAAGTTGAGCACTGACACATGAGATGTAACACAGTTTCATCCTCGTCCTCAGAGCCACAACCGCGAAAGGTCATTATAAGGAAGACCTAGTCTCATAGCATGCCTTCCTATTAAGCAGTGATCCGTCAGCACCGATACCGTAGTACTGAGCAGATCTCTCTTTTGTTGGAGCAGCTGATTTGTACGTTTTTTGCCCAAGTTAGGCCAAATCGACTTAGAAATGTGACAACTGGGCTCACTTGCCCATTGTTGCTTAGTAATGCTTAGATATTTTTGTTTAATTGCCAGTTTAGCTCTTGCAAGTGGAACGCCAATTTTTAATAAGTGAATACCAGGGAGAAGAGCCCCGGTCTTGGCAAGCTCATCCGCCCTACAGTTACCCGCAATATCCCTATGTAAGAGAATTACAATATTTAAACATCAGTGTTTATCTGTTATCGATATCTATATGAGATATCGACAGATATTATAACTTTCTAATATTTTGTTTTTTTTTTTTGTTTTTTGCGGCAAGAAGGAGTGGAATGCCTAAGCACTGACCACACTCTGACGCCTCGGAAAGTGAGTGCTTGACTCGTATGTATTAAATCATTCCCTCTCATTCCCAGAGATCTTGTCTTTCCCCAAGACTACGTTACTGTTACTTCGAGGTGGGGTTCCTATCTGTCATTTAAGATTTCCATAGGTGTGACCTGTGTCCAGAATCCGCGACTGCTACAGATGATTAACCTTGCCCTTTATTTTGGTGTAATACATCTATTTACTCCAGCTGTCTTCTGTCAAGATCTACTTTTTAAATTATTTCAAATTGGGATTGTCAGTTTTTAGGTTCTGTGCAGCATATATCAAACAACTAGCCAACTGACTTTTAACTTCATCTTACTTAACTACAGAATCAATTCCTAAATGGCATCTGAGGCTATAATGAGGATTACATATGGTTTTGAAATCTTCTATTTGGTAAATGGATAGTACAATGGATTAACAGACCTTAGTGGATCTCTGGGATTACCGTTATGATCTGTGTCGTAACGAGAGTATGATTATGATAATCAAGTTACTTAACTCGTATCAAATAATTCAAATGCGATTGTATCTGATATTTAGTCAAAATTTATCGACATTTGCTAATTTAATCATTGCAGCAAATCTCTAAATTTCAAAAAATTGGATTTGGATGCAGTGGAATAATGCATCCTGTATTAAAAAAGCGCGGCATTGACTTAAATATAGCAACTATTCGATATATATTTACAGTGATAACATGACAAGCATTAAAATATACAATGTGCTATTTAAGAGCTAACAGTCATAACAGTGATCAGACAATAAAATAGTTCAAGTTTATAGCGAGTATATAGAACAGATATTTTTAAATGAAAATTATATATTCAAAAGATTGTGCATCCACAGTTGTTTAAAACAGATAAAGCAGAAGGTGTGGCAAAGTACATGAGACATGTTATCAGGCAACTGTACATATACCTATATATATATATAATATATATATATATATATATATATATATATATATATATATATATATATATATATATTATATATATATATATATATATATATATGTATATATATTAATTATCAAATCATTAAGCACGAAATATACATTTAAAAGACATATGTTAGTTCCACATCAATGCAAGCTACTGACACCAATAGGGGACATGAAGAACTTGAACTCTCGTTAAATGGGTTGTTAGAAAAAGAAGAAACAAATGGAATTAACTGTTGACAGTGGAGTTGTGTACCTTTTGTTTTAAGTATAAAAAGCATATTTGTAATACTGCGAAGCATTTATAATAACCAAAACATAGAAGACAAAATGTGTAAGTTCCTAAACTTACGAAATGCAGACACAAGTAGCACATTTCTAAGTTATCTTAAAGATGATAAAGATGATATCCAATCAAATATGTAAGAGTATTCATTTCAAAGAATTATGATAAGAAAAGTATATTTTAGTAAGCCTTTACGATAGCATATTTAAATTAAATATATACAGTTGTATTGAATGCTTAACAAATCAATATAAAAACTATATTCCCAACTCACTCGATATAAATTTGTATCAAATCAATGGCTAATCAACCTACAACTTATTTTAAAAAACAATTTTATTTTATAAAAAATTACATTTAAACTTTATTAGAATTGTAATATTACACATTAAGAAGAACATGTATGTGTATGTATTGTCCGTATTTACAGATATAGAAAGTATTTGAGAGGATTTAATATAAAAAAAAAATTTGCTGTCAAATAACGCCTAACAACTCGAAACTAGTGCATTCAGGCAGTTAATATCCCACATCAATTTTCCATCCATTTAATGTTTTTTAATTAAAAAATATGCCTTACATTTCTAATAAGAAATTTTGTTTAATCACGCACCATTTTCATCATTATCGTTCCTTGAAGCTCGCTAACTATTGCTCTATTGCTTTCTTCAAGAAAAGCTCGCATATTTATTTTTGATTACTCATACGCACCGTAGTACTTGCGAAAATTGGTCGAAATAAGTGGTTAGTGCACCTCAGATGCCGATTAAGTGCAAACGTTGTGGTATAGAAAATAAAGCGATGCAAGAGATATTTGAATAAGCTGTTTTTGAAGCGTTGAAATCTTTTGAAAGACTGTTTTTTATAGAAAATAAAATAGGATAGAAAATAATAAAAAAGTGTCCAGCCCTCCTGTGCGATTTTTTTATTTTGTCGGTTAAAAAATCAGTTTCTAATAAGTTAATATAAATAAATAAGTTCAAAGTTCCTTTTATTTGAATAAATATTATTTAAAAAATTAGATCTAATTGTTAAATAAATAAAACATGCTTAAAATACTATGGTTTAGCGATTTATTTACAAGTTATTGAACAAACTATAATGTATATACTTTATTGAGTAGTTCAATGAATAGATAAATAGATCTATTGCTCTCTCCTGTTGACTTATCACCCCTTTCATCAAAATAAATTTGAAGATTTGTTAGGAATATAGGCAAATAAATCCTACTATTGGCTAAAACCTAATGTTTCTTTATTGAGGATAATATTTGTATAATAAAAATAATATTTCTTCAAAATATCTGCTAAAAATGCCCATATAGATTGTTTGAATTTGTATTTATTCTAACCTATCACATATATAGTTTCTTTACAAAACAATTATTTCTAACTTACTATATATATATGAAGTTATTTTTAACTATCTGTTTTTCAAACATGTTTCTTGATGTAAGATACTTACATCAGATAAAAACAAACTTCCAGTTCCTATAGCGCAGTGAAACCGCATATATAGTTATGTATATATGTAAAAAATAATAATAATATGCTTATTATTAAGTTCTAAATTTTGTTATCAAATGCTTATGTGATTATTGTTTAATAAATGTTCAATGATTATTGTTTAATAAATGTTCAACGCTTATCGCAATACACTCTCCGACCTTCCACACAAGACCGACTCCCTACACCAATTCTTCTGTCTCCCTACTTCTTCGCTTCTCTTCTGTCACTATTGCTATCTGTCATGATTATAGTGATGCCACCCTGTTACATATATATAATATAAATATGGAAAATAAATTTAATTATTAATCAATTTAAATTGCCTTATTATAGGGTAGTAGAACCTAGTCTTAATTTTTTTTAGCGAAAACCTAACGAATATGAACGACCAAATTATTCTATTATAACTTTAATGAAGAGGTTGTAAGTTGATTGTGGCTATAGAAAAAGATTAGGCAAGAGTTGGGAATCTTTCCTCAGTCAGTATACGAAAATTGAATAAAAGATTGGTGACTTGACCAATAGCATAATTGTATTACATGCGATGATATTTAAAGACGACGAAATAAATTTTAATGATTAATCATTTTTCTGTATTTCATTGAATGCATAATGTATAGAGATTTTTTTTTTAAATTAATATTGATAGATAGTAATCGACTTACAACAAGCACTTAACGTCCTAAACTTGGATAGCCCTTCCTTTTGTTTTATGTATTTCAAACAATTATGAAAAATTCATATCAGACAGGTTCTCGTGACGATTTTAGTAATAAAATTTAAGTTCGAGTTATTAAGCTCATTATTAGCATGTCAGATTAAAGAGGGTAGAATAATATGAATACATTTAAATAAGAGAATTGTTTACGCAAAGAAACAAAGCCACATAACGAGACGAAGTTCCACATTCATGAAGAAAAGAATTGTGTTTTTATAGAACTACGCCCACACCTTTATCAAGCATGGATAAAACCCACTTGGCAGTGAAAATACTTCAGTGGCATTTAAAACGGAATCAGTTTTGTGACTTCCAAAGCTTTAATACTGCAATCTTTAAGTAGAAAAACTAGCAAGGATTGACGTTTAGCCCGCCTACCACTTCATTCGCTTCCAAGAGGTTGGTTCCAGTTGGTTAAGCTGTGCAACTCAAGTACATTGCTATTATGTGCAGTACTTAGGTTTTTTCAGTGCATGCTATTGTCTGTTTTCCTGCTTGATGACATTTAATTGACACTGCGCTGCTTGATGCTGTCGGCTGTATTGGTGGCGTTAGAATGGTGGTCAGAGTTGGTTGGCTTGCGGTGTTACTAAGAGTACATCGTTCAGTGGAACAAAATGAACGAAATATGGCACACAGTAGATAGCAGACTAAAAACAGATTTTAAATCATTAGAGTTTAAATTCTAAATAAAAAATTGCACAACTTAATAATTATATCAAACTGATATAGATTGCTGAACCGTCAATTATGTGACGTATTCCTTTTAACTTCTTTTTCCACAATGGTGTCTCTTTTTGGTCAACGCTGCCGCACACCATCTGCTTCATCCATTGAAGAACATTCCTCTTTTCAGTGGTACTGCGTCTTCTGTACAAAAGCATAGTAGTACCATCTACCCATGACTAGCGATCACAACTGAACATACTTGATTGGAATTATTATTGACATATACATACATATATATATCAGATTCGAAATAAAATCGTTATAACTAATTATACCTCTAATATAAAAATAAAGTTTTAACCGTTTTTGTCTTCTAACACATCGGCTGATAACCCCATACGACAACTAATAAGACAACAAACTTTTGACAAAATTAGAATCTCCTGTGAGTTCAAAGTCTCCTGTTATGATGATTCATCTCTGGTTTTAAGATATTTTTTAGTTTTAGCAATGATTTTTCATCGGCGATAAATTTATCTTCCTGAAACATGTATTTGAGGTCTGCGAATAAACAGCAAACGCTAAAAACCAAATCTGGTAAATACGGTGGTTGTAGAATCAATAGAAGTTTACTTCGTAGAATTTGGCTGTGGTAGTCAACTATTTGTGACATGGTGTATTGTTCATTGTACATTTGTTCGAAACAAATGATCGTTTGTTTTTTCAGAAAAACTGGTTATGTGGCAACTATACCAACTATACCACTGCAGGAAGGTAAAACGGACAATTTCGAATGCTATACAATCATTTCTTTACCAAAAGTCTTCACACTTCTCGTTTAAAAGCCTAATAACTGTCTATTTGAATATGCAAAAAATCGAATTGATCGGTCATTCGATTTACAGTCCTCATATGGTACCCAATGACTTCTTATTGCTCCCGAATGTCAAGTATAAATTCGTGGACAACGATTTTTGTCAGCGGATGAAGCAGAAGGCTCAAATAATATTCAAAAGAAAGGCCTTTTTAAAAACTGTATTTAAGGATAATTTTATAAAAAGGTTTTTTTTTCGAACAGTAGTGAAACTATAACAACAAAAATTCATTTTATGTTATTTTAATTAATTGAATTTTTGGCTGACCATACAGCTGTGTCGAGTATTGCCAAATACCCATCATCAGTGGGCTTGGAAATAATTCTTGTGTTTAATTGTGCGTACATTATTTTTTTAAAACTGCAAGTACCAGGGATTAGTATCGTGCCCTGCTAAGTTTAAAACTCAGAGTCAGCGTTCATTAACTAACTAACCAAAAGCCGTACTTGGCTTATATGTTCGCACTTTTTTCTGGTGTTTTGTTACTTTGCTATGAAAATTTTATTTAAATATTTCTACTAGTTCAGAAAATACAGAATTTTGATCGGCTAATTTCTGTTCTGGCACACTGTGCGTCGGCCGCTGCCACAAATTAGTTGTGGTTCCCTCAGTCATATATGGATTTGAACTATTTGCAACGGTTGACTTTGTTGACTATTCTTACATTTCTGACTTTGTTGCAACTCGTTTCATTAAATGCTTTTCTGTCTGATTTGATTGTTGCTGTTGTTGTGGTTGTTGCGTTTGTTGTGGTTGTTGTGTTTGTTGTGGTTGTTGTGTTTGTTGTGTTTGTTGTGGTTGTTGTCGTCATTGCCAACAGAAATAATTAGCGAAGCTATACGTATTTGTGCCAATTCAACTAAATTTTTCGTTTTATCTCTTCGCTGCGTTGTTGTTTTATTTATTTGAGTATTTATACTTTATTTTGTTTTTTGTTTCTTTTATTGCAAATTTTTTATTACTTGCGCTATCCTTCTGTCCTTGCGACGCATTACAAATTTAATGTGACACTTTTATGTTAAAGGCTTCTCCGTCTCCCGTTCTCCTTTCGCCGTCCCTAAGACTTGGCATTTATATTGGCATTTTTCATTTGCATATATCCTGTATACCCACGTCTATGTAAATATTGGTGTTACGTGTTTAAATTGCACACAATCCTCTGGCTGCTTTAATGGGTTAATCGTATTTTTAGCCTTAGTTATTTGCATTTTTATCGCATCTCAATTGCACTAAATGACGCTTAATTTCAGTTGACAACACATTTATTTCAGGTGTTGGAGGGGTGTGTGAAGTTTCTCGTTTGAAATTGCTTTGGCTTTAATATTTACAGTAAATATTATTTGTGCTTTATGAACAATAGAAAGAAATAGAATCCGTTTAATTTAGTTTAATTTGCAATAATTATAACGCCCTGAACTTCTATTCATATTTTGAGCCTAAAAGCATGCTAATCCTTTTTGCGTAAAAAAATGATTGGAATGATGATTAGATGTAATTTAATTATTATAAAAATCATAAAGCTTATAATTAAATTATAAAAAAAATTGTTGTAATTATCTTTATAGATTCTCATCCTGATAGTTACTCTCAAGGAGAGTCAAAATATAGAATATATTAAAAAAAAGTATTAAACAAACGTTTAATTTTAATTTTAAGAAAAAAGTTACCTATACTCGGATATAAAATATATAAAAAATATTGTTAAAAGTTAATAAAAATAATAAATTAAGAATAATTTTAAATTTACTTGGTTTATTAACACAGCTTTATTCATTTATATTTATTTATTATTTACACAAATTTTTATTTCAATATATTATAGGAAATATTATAGAATATCACTCAAATGTTGTCTACGGGATATTCTATAATACTGTAGTCTTTAGTGGCTTTACTATATATTACTGGGAATTGCTTAACCATTGACATGTGTTCGTTTTTCAAGCAGGTTTTGTGAATTTAAGTATTATGCACATAAATGTGATTCCATAGCTTCACCAGTAAATAAACCAGTAGTGAAAACACGAAGACTTCATATCACAAATCGAGTAAATTTTTTGCGCGCTCATGCAAAACAGGACGAATTGTGATTTGTTATACTGTCACAATGAAACCAGAGATCTTCCCTTTCCATGTCTTTGATTATACGTTACAAAACATCGTTTCCCAGTTTCATTCGGAGACAACTGCAGCTCATTATGATGCCTTAGAAGACAAGAGTTGCTCTAACTACACAGATTAACTTCGAAAAATCTTCGTAAATATTAGACGTATTTTAGTTTTCAGACTTGTTAGCATTAAGTCTGATTATAAATTGGCATCACTTTTAAAATATATGCTACTTATGCTCTACATGAATAAGAAAGAATGCTTACCTGGTAATATATATATGTATATATTTTTTTTTTTTCGTGGTGCGGAAGTGGAATGCTTTACGCACCGTCAAACTGACCGTTGTCGGAATGGTGTGTCCGACTCAATAACATTAATATGTAGTATACGGATTAAAACACCCCCACTTCAGCGAGACTTATTCCTCCTCGGAACCGCTTTCGCATTACTTCGAGGAGGGCGAAGTAATCTTTTATGTTGGCATTTCAAGCCACGCTCTCTTGATTTTCCACTTTTCTTTTCTCTTGACCACCACTTTTCACCGCATTTCCATGGTGTCCACTCTAACTATATAAATATATTATCTGGTAATACATTGTAACTAACTAATGGCGTTTTCGATTAGTAAATCTGGATTCAATATAGATTTACTCTCAATCTGTCAAATTTTGTTGCCCAATCAAACATTTTTAGAGAAATCTAAAATTTTTGTAGTTGTGTTAGTAGATATTTATATTTTTCATAATTAAATACATACATATATCAAATCAAATCCAAATATATTTTTTGTCATATAAAACAGCTGTTAATTTTAGGGTAATCTTATTACTCTGGCAAAGTAACTAGAGTGTTATAAATTAAACTCAAGTGTTATACATCAATCTCGAGTGAATCTCGATTAAAAAAGTTACCACAGATTTACCAATCGAACCAAGTATATGGGTTCATTATTTTTAGAATAATAAAATGAAATTGCTGTGAAATGTATTATATGATAATATAATATATATGTGTACGTGAACATTTATATTTTCTACATTTTTTAATATAATTTCAACTTATTTTTATATAAATATATAAAATTATATGAAAAGAATTTTGTCCATAGATACGAAACCCAGCCTTCCCTCTCAACCGACCTCAGTTGAATAAAAACATTGTGTATATTTATAGTATCGTGTGCGTGAGATTTTTAATAGAGGCAATTATTATTATAGAGGCAAAGTTATTTTTAGCGTAAATTCCTATATATTTATTAAAAATATATGATTATTTAAAATAATAGACAATTATCTCAGGCCTGCCAAGGTAAAGTACGAAAATTATTTTTTCTATTTAAAATGAAAGTTGAGACAGCAGAAAACCAGAACATTAAAGCACTTGGTTTTTATATAGGAAGTTAATATATCACAACGTTCTCTTATAAAAACAAAATTAAAATAAAATAAATATAAAACAGACATTTCATATATGTTATATAAACTGAAAAAATTCAGGTTCTACCGAGATTTGAACTCGGATCGCTGGATTCAAAGTCCAGAGTGCTAACCATTACACCATAGAACCGTTAAGAGGAATTCTGACGAATAGCAGGTACTTTGCACAAGCTTGTTGCAAGAGGTTGTCTTAGTTAATGTTTGATGTTGTGGGAGGACAAACTTTTAGACTTGCAACACAGTTTATAAATAAAGAAGCAAATAGAACTTGCTGAGCTTTCTACTCAAATCCGCACACATTCCGTTCTTGTTAAAATATTTATTCCTTGTAGAAAGGACCTCATGTAATAATATTTCTTTGTCATGATTAGTAAAGACATTAAATAATAAAAATTATTCAAAGAATTTAATCCGTACACAGTGTGTATGATCCATTGATATTATTCCGAATTTTATTCCCATTTATTTTTTTAGTATAGCCTCTTTCAAATCAAAAAAATGCTGGAAATGTTTAACAAAACTTTGAAAAATGTTTTTTACTCATCCGCCGTATTATCTCTGAATATATCAGTCAAACATAATGAAATTGAAACAATTGACATTTCTTAGTTCATTTAAATTAAGTTTGAGAAATTTCTAGATAGTGTCAATCTGGTGTACATGATGGATAACCAATAAGTATAATGAAGTTTTGGGTCAAAGAATCATGTACCGATTATGCTTTGGGCGATTCGATGATGCTTTGGGCGATCTAGGATAAAGTCACTATAAACAATACCCTTAAGATCGCAAAAAAAAAAATAGTTATCATTATCTTCACCAATCATTCAAAAGTACAGTCTTGCAATTTTACTTACTGTCATAACATAACATTTTTTCTATTGACTGAAAGTAAAGTTTACTGATCCACAGTTTGTTTTTAAAGTGATTTTAGTGAGTTAAAGCCTTACAAGATGGTTTTTGGCCAATTCCATCTACTGAAAAAAAAGCAATAAATAATCTTGTGCCCTTTTCGATTCACTTTCAATGCACTTTCCACTTTCCATTGGTAAATCTTGAACGAAACCTACAACACTCGAGATTAATGTACAATACTCGAGATTTATTTATAACATTCTAGATATTTTGCCAGAGCATCACGTTTACCCTGAAACTAATAACTGTTTCATATGATTTGACGAATAAAGTGTGTTTTGATTCGATATATGTATTTATGAATAATATAAACATCTACTGAAGTTATTACAAAAATGTTAAATTACTCTAAAAATGGTCGACTAGGTTTTTGCAAAAGAGTCAACCTCCACTTTCATTCTCAAGCGGTATATTACAAATATTTTCGAATCAATATATTCTAAATATCAAAATCTCAATATATTAAACGGTTACCAACACCACACGGGTATATCTGTAAAACTGATATTGCCAACTACGTAAAATTCATACGAATGACAATTATTTATTTTCTTTACAAACCACCACAAGCATTGCGTCTAAGTTTTATAGAACAAAAGTTATTCGAAATGAAATTCAAAGATAATTGCTTTATATTTGGGTGGAATATCACAATCAGAACCAGATATTGTTCACTATAAGAGGCTGAGAGAATAGATTCATTTGGTTTAAAGTGTCTAGAGCTTTAAAAATTTTATCATAGAAATTTTGTCAATTTTGTGCCACAACATAGCATTACAGTGCTAGTATACAGTTTTTTTGTTTGAGAATGTTCTATATAAAACCATGAGAATCCTTAATAGCAATGTTATTTAATATATAAAATATTGTATTTGATTAGAAATAAAACGCCGTAACCTGTATTCCGATTTGATTTATTATAGATTTATAATTTTTAGCTCCATTTACTTCCTTCTTAGAGCACATTATTCTAATAACTAATAATACAAATTTGGGAACTCTATTAATTTGGTTCCACAATATAACGCTATAGTGATAGTAAATACTTTTTTGGCAACTCAACGAATATTTATGTTCGTAATACTAAAATTAATATTTCCTCAAGAATAGTTCGAAATGGCTACTCATATCTCAATTACCCTACGAGAAGCATATGTGTGATTGAGTCAAATTCTCAAAGTGTTATATTGCCTATTCGATGGAATCTACTTTGAAGGCAATAATTTGGAACTAAATTAGCTAATAAGTCTTCATGTTTTGTTTTGAAAATCTGAAAGCTTTCAGACAAAATGTACTATAGTCTAATTTTTATAAACATCAGATATTTTTAAAAAAATTCAAATGATACAAACTTAATAAGAATTTCCTTCAATTTTCGAATGAGAATTTACCCTCCGACGTAAGAGAATGTACTGCGAAACGCTTTGTATACTTAATGCATTAAAAGATTATATCACTCATATCCACAAATAAATAATTGATTTGCTTTAAAATTTCATATATATAGGCATTGTTTTTCATATTAATATCTAAAATATTATATTTCGGTACAGATTTCGAATGCCAAAAAATTTAATAGTCTATGCCATTCTTTTTTTTTTTAAATTTCTGTCCGTTGATTTTAAGACTTATTCAAATATAATAAACAATACAGATGTTATCATTTCTGCTCAGTTCATTTCCATAACAAATTGCGAAGGATATAATCCTACGTCTTATATAAAGAAATCATTACAATATCAATCATATTGTCTCCCAATAACACTAAAATTCATTCGTTTCTTTGTGAAAATCAGTAGTGTTGCATGATGAATTAAACGGATTTAGGCGATTTACGTGTTACCAACTGCTCACAGGTATATCTGTAAAACGAAATTGCCAACTACGTAAAATTCAAACCACCACAAGCATTTGCGTCTAGGTTTTATAGAACAAAAGTTATTCCAAATGAAATTCATCTTTGAAATATATCATTTTGCCAAATATAAAGCAATCACACTATTATCTTTAATAGTGTGATTGCTTTATATTTCGCTGGGAAATCACAATCACAACCAGGTTCGTGTTCTTAAGCTCAGAAACCTCAAAGTACATAAACGGTTTGTGTATCGTACAATAGTATAGGCAGTGTCGCCAATGGTCCAACGGTATAGTGGTGGGCGAAAAAGAAACAGCAACCTCTCGTAATAAGTTTTGGGAAGTGAAAGCTCGTCTTAAACGAAATCCATGTCAAAGTGGTAATCAAATAGCCAAAGGACTGAAAATATACCAGCGAAGTGTCCTACGCATATACTAAAATGAATTCAACATAAATTCTTGTGGATTCCAAAAGACCCAAAATCTTACACCAAAGTTAGTTAGTTAGTCTAACAAAAATTTGATCAAAATGGATATACAAAACTTTATAATAAATTCCTAAAGAGAGAACAAACAAAAAATTAAAGTCAATAAAACTCCATATAAAGTTTTTCCGGTTTATTATGATATGCATGTCAGTTCCCTTCAAATTTTACTGCATCACATCAACTGCAAGTTCTTGATTATTTATCTTACATCACAATGGGCAATATATGCCTCCAATATATAATGCTGATAACTGTCAGCACGCGCCTTCTCAACTTAACGTAACCTAATCCTAGGTATTCCTAAAGGGTTTATGCAGTGAATTTGACTTTACAGCAGAATAAATCTACTTATTGAGTGTCACTTACTTCACTTTAGTTCTGTAAGATTAGGAAACATCCTTCTATTTGAGTTAACAAGTGAATTCTGGAAACCAATTCTATTGATTCACAACTGTTAGTGTATTTCGTTTTAACTTGAATGAGTCCACTTTTTGAAAAAAATCAATATAATATTTATATTCATAATCGAATACATTGAGTTAATTATTAGCATATTGGAATGATAATCACAGTTCTGATTAATTCATTAATTATGTATCGAAAAGAATTCAAAACTCTTTTTATAGTATTTTTGTTTATAATCTTTGAATAATCAAGCTGACTCAACAGGTAACTAGATTCGTCAATATTGTTGCTAAACATAGGAAAAGCTTCGCAACATTTTTGACTGAGCTTTAAGTTTTCCGTGGGCAACATTAAGCATTTCAAATGTGCGCTCATATTGGTTGGAACTTGTTCGCAGGCTGTGGCAACAGTAAGCAACAAAACTTCAGTGAGTTCGGTTGTTTTCTGCTAAGTGTTGAGGTAGTATTTAAATTTATCTAAATTTATAAATATATTTACGTATTTTTAAATGTATCTCAACATGCGTATCATATGATTCAAAAAAAAATTACAATATTACACGTATTTTATTTGAAACTTATACGATAGTAAGATAATGTTCCTACTTTCTATTAACTAACTCTAATTGTATCTAACTATTACTAACTTATCTATTAGATTAATATATAAATAAATTTGCAATAATAAAATAATAAAAAACATTTTAATTAAAATTAATTTTAATTAAAATTAAAAGATAACAACTTTCGCAAGATTTATTTAGTACTTTCAAAACAATGTATATCATTTACAGTATTTATCACTTTTGTATAATTAATATAATACAGTTAATTCTAAATTTTTTTAATTTTTGAATTATAGAATATGTAAAAAAACCATATAAACTAAATCATGTTTATAAATGTTATATTACAATAATTGATCCAAATAATTAATAATAATATAAAAATTCCAAAAATACTTAATACTTACGTGGGAATTGTCTAAGGTATAGAATAATTTAAATATTCTAAACATTAATGATATTTGCTTTATATCGTCCATGCCAATATAGCTATGGACGTCGTTATTGTTATATATTTTTATACATGTGACAATAAAAATTACTACATTATTATGTTTCTAATTATTACAATATAATTTTATACATATACATACAAAATTTTGTACATATACGAACAATTCAATTGAAGAACATCTTTAATTTATCTTTTTTTAGTGCAAATCATTTTTTTTTTTCATAATTTTTGCCTACAGTAATATCGTAAAAGTTAAGGGGAGGACGTAAGGTATGCTAACTATTGTTTCCACTACAGCTTCACTTGATATCTGTAGCTCGTTTATGTAAATCGTTCGAGTTTAAATCGAGCCCATAATATTGTTTGGCGTTTGTTATTTTTATTTACCTTTTCGTTCATAGCCCTCCATGCCTATTTCATGCATATACCACATACTTACACACTTATTATTACTTACTTATACTTACTTATTAGTTACTTTTTGTCTGCACTAGAATTTATCTAGAAACTAGAAATAATTTATAAAGCAAAACAACGTTTGTCGGGTTATCTAGTATATATATATATGTATTATATATATCCACTTCGATAAATAGTCTCCACAGACATTGAAGCGGTTTCATCTGTAGTTCCGGCCTGTGACATAGAAAGTGGTTGATAGATTCCATTCCCAATATATCATTGCAAATTCTGCATAGTCTGCTTACTGAAATAAGTGAACATATAGTTAACAGAGTAAGTATTAATATATAATCATTACAACTATTATTCATTGGCTACTTGTGGAAACATACAATTAGTCATCGTTTCTAATTTAACAGTCACAAGTTCTAAGCCTGGTACTTGCAGCTCAGCAAACTATAAACTAATTAAATAAAAATTTCAATATTTTCTAAGACCACTGATGATGAGTACTAGGCAATACTCGAAACAGCGTTGTATGGTCAACCAAATTTCTATAATTTAATCAAAATTTTGTTCTTGCTTCTTTATTACTGTTCGAACCCTTCCAGTTTTTTTTCTTCTTCTAAAAGGCTTTACATTCAACAAAAAGAATTAACATGCAATATAAATATTTTCAAAGTGCTACAATTTGAATTAATTCAACTATTAGATCCCAGTTATTTTTATACTTGGGTAATCTGTTTATGCCAGTTATATTCAGAAGTTTTGATGCTTTTACATGCAGATGAGCTTTGAGGGTTGATATTTATGAAGATTAACTGTTCTCACATACCATAACATATTTAGTACAACATATATCTCAGAAGTTTATTTCAGAAGTACTGAATAATTTACAGAGTATCTGAACAGACACAACTTCAAATTTAGATACCTTATAATTATTATTATTGTTAAGGGATCTATCGGGTCTATTGTGCCCCTTTTTGGGTTTAGAGTAGGTCGCTAATCTCTGTTGCATCGTTAAAAAGTAGCATAGAATATATATGTTTTGTTATATGTTGGGAAAGCAAATATTTCTATCCAGTAATGACTTAATTTAATACCAAATGTACATCTACTCATCTAACATAGGAAAGTTTTTTTTTATGATATACATTGATTATCTCTCAAAATTGATTTGGGTGCAATAACTTGAGCTTCATAATTAGTTCTTTGTGCTATATTAATTCAAACGTCGACGGGAATACTGTTAAACAAACTTTCTTTTCTTTGCCGACAACTTCTATGTTATACTTCAGAAAGACAAGTCGGTAGTGATATTGATAAGTAGAATGTCAGTTTGTGAAGCAGTTTTTTGTTGCTCCTGAAACTTCAAAATGCCTTTACTTCTTTGGTCACATTCTCAGAATTTTAGCTATAATAAACGGACATCAGAGCCAGAGCCTTTCTTGTTGATAATTTACATTTCTTGTCTGTTACTTCTTTAGCAATGATTTCTATATTATTGACGGAGTCGGACTACTTGTATCTGATAAGTGATTATTCAATATTTCATTCATTAGTTTTTATTAGATGTCCTACATAATGTGACTAAAGTGATATTTATTGTAGTCTTCTATAACTGTGAAGGTTAGATTAAATAAAATTTGCTGATTACATTTTATTATATTTTAATGAAAGTAAACCCTAATTGAATAGTGAATATAACAAAGTAGAAATACTGATATTTTTCTATACTGAAACCCTATTATGTAGCGAAACATAGAAAAAAGCTCAGCAACATTCTTCGCAAAGCTTTAAGTTTAAAGACGGACACAAAAAGCGTTTAAAATTGTTGCTGACTTTAGTTGGAACTTGTTTATATATCTTGGCAACAGCGAACAAACAAACACACTTCAGACTTTGTGTTTGACACAAAAATAATTCAATGGGTTTGCTTCTAGTATTTTGATAGTACCCATGTAGAATGCTTATGGTTTTGATTAAATCTTCATATGTTGTATGAATGTTTATGTTTATTAATAGATATCACAACATGTAAGATTTATAGATTTTAATTTTCAAATATTTCATAAAGAAGTTTTTTCGAATAGTAGTGAAATACAACAACAAAAATTTTATTTTTTATATTATTTTAATTAATTGAATATTAGGCTGACCATACAGCTGTTTCAAATATTGCCAAATACCCATCATCAGTGGTCTTGGAAATAATTCTTGTATTTAATTATTCGTAAATAATTATTTTTGAGGCTCCAAGTACCAGGAATCGAACTCGGGTCCTGCCAAATGCGAAGCTCAGAATCAGCGCACCTTAACCAACTGATCCAAAGCCGTACTTGACTTCTATGTTCGCAGATTTTTCTGGAGTTTTGTTACTATTACTATGAAAATTTTTATTAACAATTTTACTTGCTGTGTTTATATTAGAACGAAATCATAAACCAGTTGTAGAATTATTGAATTAATTAATTAATTATAATTTTATTTTCAATTGTTCAATTTCAATACTATTCTGTTCGTAGAGGCATTATTTGTTGCATGATTTGTTCTTTCTTATGTATAGAATCTAATCTTTTCAAATATAAAAAAAACTTCCAGAAAAAAATACTTTTACTATATCTTATTAAATAATAAAATGTGTTGGTTAATTTATATATACAATAATAATTAAATTATATTTTTTGTTAAAATAAGTTCCAGTTTTCATGCCACATAGTTAGTTTAGTCAGCCCTTAAGGTGAGTCTTTTATAGCTTTTTAAACAGCATGTATATGCGGATGTTTTAAGAATAAACATTAGTTATGGGACCATGGGGGTTATGGGGGTCTCATTAATCATTACCCGTGTAACTTGATTTGGTGTTCTGTAATTTTTATTTTTTCTCGAATAACGAGCTCGTCACTTGCAAGTTATCCATGGGGCATATACCGACGTGCTGAAGGTCATTTCGGCAAACGTTCTAAAACACATTCCGTATTATGTTAGAAGGTAAATTTTTTGAGTACATATTTCGATTTTGCTAAAAAAATAGAATTTATTCTCACATTAAAAAATATTTGTTTACTTTGCAACGTTCCGTACATATTAAACTTAATAGAATTATTGAAATCTTTATATATTAATTATTCAGCAACATCTTGTGTGCTAGATTTGTAGTTTATTTGTTTCTAAAATTTCAAGAAAAATATATGACAATTTTATTAGTATTTATGATAATTTTATTAGAGTATTTAATATTTTATCTATCTTTAGTTCGCAGAATTTTCAGTTGTGACTGCACACATGCAGGTCTTCTTCATATATGCAAATTATTATCTGTTGAAAATGTTTTTGTTTACATTTTTATTTTTATTATAATTTTTTTTTTTTTTTTTAATATTCTTCACTAAACTATATTGTCTTACAACATTATTAACTTAGTAATAATTATATGACAAGCTTTTATATTCTATAACCAGATAATAGGGCAATATTAAGAATACTTTGGATCTTAGGTTGCTGATTCGAGTCGTTTTTATTCCTCTTTTTCGGAACCCATATTTGCTTAATCTATCCAATAATATATTTATCGGATTTATTTGATTGATTAGACTTGTCGTCACATCAACATGAAACATATCAACAGGCAGGTACCGATTTTTCATGAGTTTATGCATTTAAACACCGATGCAGAATATGAAGAGCAGACTTTACATTATATCACTACTGCGAAATCAGATCTAAAAATCACGTAAGACAATTTAACCACGACAAGTGGTCAAAGTCGTCATTTGCCACTTGCAGTAGAAGATGCGGAGTGCAGTTGGTGAGTGGATATAATAATATTGTCCCCAAAGTTTAAGAAGAAAATCAAATCATAACGTAGTTAGAAAGTAAATCTTCAAAAAAATATGCTGTCTTTTCAAATCGAATATTCTTATTCTTCTTCAAATCGAGTATTCTTGAGATACGTACATATAATGAATAAATAAATTTTAAGTGCTAATAATCTTAACTATAAATGTGACAAGTATGGAGGCTGGAAAATGCTTTTGAGATAGTCATGTCTGATTCTTGACGAAATACGTTATTATTAAAAATTTATGTACATAGAAAAGAATAAATAGTCTATAAAAAAACATTAGTCATAGTCGTAGATGTTAATCCTCTCCAATCTTACGTTTACCCGCTAATGACCAACAAATAATTTTGTCAAACAAATGGTGGATCATGTTAAGATGTTGGCATAGACTTGTGCAATATACAAGGGAAAGTCATATTTTTAATAAATAAAACGAGTTGTAAGAACATTTGATCTCTCTGAAATCAATACATGCAACCCGACCTAAAAGATCTGTTTTAAGCCTAAAGGCCAAACAGAAACAATTATAGACTATTTATAAATCTCGTAATTCTTGTGGGCTTAATTTTATCTATTTGATTTGAGACTGAAATCCCACTTCTAAGATAGTTAAGTCTACGTATTGCCGGTGCTGGATAGTTGCGTCGCACATGTTTTGAAGTTTCCTTCTCCTCATAACTGAGTAGATAGTAGTTATTGGGTCTACAGTGCCCTATAAGAAGTTCAGTATAGGTTTCAATAGAGCAACTTTAATCTATTCAGGATCAATGAATTTTCTTGACTGCTGCATATCTGTTGGGGCTCTCCAGTGTTCAAGTAGATTTTGTTTTTCGCTTTCACTTATTCAGTTTTTTTTAAGTTATTTGTCACTCTGTAGAAGAGCTCCCATTGCAATTGCTTTGCGGAATTTCTGTCCTATAATTTCTGCTGCTGCACTGCCATCTTCCATTTTGGACCCATCAATATAGCATAACTGGCGCAGAGAATTCCAGACTTCATCCAGAATCTTTGTGTGCCCTCTTTAAGGAAACCTTAGTGCTTCGTAATAATAAAAATAAAATTCAGTTTTAAGGTTAGAACGAAATTAAGGCCATTTTCCTTCATCAAGGAAGATGACCTTAATTTCGTTGAAACGAAGGCTTGAATTAACGGACAATTGAAATGCAGCTATGCGTAAGATAAATTTCAAGCAAAAGATAAAGTTGAGATAACGAAAAAGTGAGTGAAAAATAATGATTCACATACCTGAAATCCACTAAAGCTAATAAAACTACTGATTGGTGTTTGGAGCATGTGATTTTTAACATTTGACTTGCAGACAAAAAATCTATGATTTACTTAATTTGGGGCAGTATGAACACTTTCGAAATTAACTAACGAAATTAAGGAAGTTTGGCTGTCTGAACATAGTATGACTTAAATACTAATTAATTAATTTCAAAACTACTTCAATTGGACAATTTGAAATTTTAGTGTTTGATGTGGAAATCTTTGTTGAAGTAGTAGTGGATCCAAACAATAATTATTAATTTATAAATAATATTGTTGTTTAAGATTTATTAATAATTTGATAATATTCGAAATAGTTGCATGATTAGCCCAAAAATTTATTTATAAATAGTTTTTAACAGATAAAATATGTACTTTAACTTCAAGCGAAAGATTCGTTTTCATCCGCTGATTAAAAATAATTGTCTGACTTGCTTTGCCTTTGAATAAATATGAATTCAGGTGTCAGATGGTAGACACCTCTGAAATTGATTACTAAAAACGAAAAAATGTTGATTTTATTAAGTGAGTTTATTGCTTCCATAAAACGATAAAACAATCTACTTCTTGAGGCAGATTACAAATGAGGCAGTTCAAAAATAGCTGCGTTCATTAAAAAAGCATTAAACCGCGCCAGATAGGTTAATTGCTCGACACAGTAGACACGATTTTAGGCAATAAAAAATAATTATGATTGTTTAAATGCTCCATAAAGAACGCACAAACAACAAAAACATTAAACACTGAAGAATGCTTTGAAGTTAACAGCTCAGTTCACACATTGGTCCAATATTGCTAGCACTTCAAGTAATTGTTTAAAAAAATATAAAGTTATTAAGGATTGTTAGAGAAGGAACTTTTACGAGATCGTAAAAATCAAAATTATATTTTATTTATTTCCTTTTTTTATTAATAATGTTTTTAATTACTGTTCTTAATAAACTTGTTTTGAATGCGTACCCATCAAAAATGGAAATGGTACTAATAGGAAATAAAATTATCTTCTCTATCTTCTTTTCAATAAAAAGATTTCGAAACTCTTTTACTCAGTGAACATATTTGTTGTGTGTCGGATTGACATTCAAAAAGTGGTGCATATTATTAACATTATATCTCCAGGGTATTTGAAGTGGTCATCAGTGACCAATAAACTTGGAGAAACAATGAAATTATCTTAAAACAGGGCTCTCAATTATGGTGTACTGATAGGTCCAAAATGAAAGATGGCAGTACAGGAGCAGGATTTATAGGACAGAAATTCCGTAAAACTATCGCAATGGGACAAACTGCTTCCATTTTTCAGGCAGAGGTCCATGCTTTCGAGCTATGTGCGAGAGAAAGTCTACGTGAGGCACCCGAGGTACCAAAATATGCATTCTTTTAGATAGCCACGCAGATCTAAAATCTTTAGCAAAATTCTCATTCCAATTAAAGTTGGTCTGGAAATGGTTTCAACTTCTCAATACCCTTGCATCGAGAAACTATATTACACTTATGTGAGCACTGGGACACGAAGCGCATGAGGGTAATGAAATAGCAGACTCCCTAGCAAAGAAGGGGGCATGTATTCCTTTCATTGATCCTGAACAGATTAAAGTTGATGCTATTCTTAACCTTAGCAGAAACGACATTAAAATCTACACTGATCTTCTTACAGGACACTGTAGACTTAATTACCACATAAAGGTTATAGGTGCGGTAGAAAGTGACGCCTTTTGACTCTGTCATGAAGAGAAGATAACATCAGAACATATTCTATGCAACTGCTCAGCGGTGGCAAAAAGTGGACTCGACTACCTTCGAAACGGGATCTTAGTCCCAAATCAAATAGGCCGAATTAAGCCCATAGCAATTACAAGATTTATAAATCGTCTAAAATTATCTTAGTTGGGTCTTTAGGCACACAATAGAGATTTTAAGTCGGGGTGCATTCATAGCCTATTATTTAATAATAATAATTTACATTATTGTTCATATATATATAAATTCTTTAATAATTAATTTTCTTAAACTTAAAACACTTTCCATGAATTTGTACAGGTTATTAGTATTGCTACAATTTACCAAGACTTTAACTTCGTCTTGGCATAGAAGTGCTTTATCAGAGAAAAGATGTCTATGTTCCCTGAAATCATATATATAAAACTTTAACTTCTTCTTCGGAGAGAAGTGTTTTATCAGAGAAAAAGCGTCTGTATATGTTCGCTGAAAATCGGACATACTTCAATAATATGACATATATTTCATATTCTTACTTATAGCGAAAAATGACAACTAATTTTAGTGTTTAGTGTTATTATATTTTCAACAAAAAAAAAATAAAACTACTAAATTCATTACATTCTACTTATTTATTGTTTAAGGATGACATAGAATAAGATCTATATTCTTCATTAATCTTCATTAAAAAAAATACACACAAGACATGTTTTAAATTTAGGAATACAATTTCATAAGAAATGTACGATATGGCTTCAGCCATCTGTCGGAACAGAATATAAATACGATATACTTATAAAAAATTTAGAAAAATATATATTAAAAATTAGGAAATTAATTAAGAAAAAACTAAATGTAAACAAAAAATATTGATTACCAATTAACAAATCGGAATTAAAATTTATCAAATTAGAAACTATAGTAGAAACTTTAATAAAATTAAGTTTTATTAAATCAAACATGAAGAGGTTTTTCGAACAGTAGTGAACTACAACAACAAAAATTTTATTTTTTATATTATTTTAATTAATTGAATTTTTGGCTGACCATAGAGCTATTTCGAGTATTACCAAATACCCATCATCAGTGGTCAAACAGATAATATACACCATAATTAATATATTCTCAGTTGAATGGAATTATTTTCTTCATAATAATGCAATATTATGCTAGTATACTTATACATCGATTAAAGTATAGAACACTTATGTTGTACAATAAAAAGGAAAACTGAATAGAATGTATATAATATATTCGTTTAAAGTTTGAAATCATAAGTCACGTCCTTCTTAGCACAAAGAATGTATGTCTAATAGGTTGAAGTATCACAAAAGTTTTCTTTGTTTGTATTTGACTGTAGATGGAAGCATCGAAAGCCACCGTGTGAGATTTGAAACCACTAAGCCACCTCCTAGGAATGAATGGAGAAGATTTCCACAGCATTGTGAAAACTTAATTCGAGTAATCAGGGGAGAGAGAAAAAAAATAGACTTAGTACATAGCGAGCTAGATTTATCTAAGCCAGAAAGCAAGGGCGTTCATTAGGGACACTGGGTTGTAGAGAAGGGGGCAGGGTTAGAGTTGGTGAGAGGGGGTGAGGTTAGCGGTAAATTGTATGACTGGGGTCACGAAAGCCACAGTTATATAGAGGGATGGATGGAGTGTAGGTTACGGTCCCCCTCATCGAAGTAGTGGTACAGGTATTGGGTTGGTTTAAAGCGCAGGGCTAGAGCAAGTTCCTCAGGGAGGGTAATAGAAATAGAAACGTCAAGGGGAAGGTCATGAAGCCGGGTGAGGTACCTACGGGCGAGTGGCAAAAGGTACTCGTCAATGCGAGTGATCTTGGCATTGTCATAAAGGACAGAGATGGAGAAGCTGGGATTCCAGAAACATATTTAAACTTTTACTCCAAAAACCTGAATTCCATAGTATGTATTACCATGGCTTCATTATTATAACAAAATACTAAAAAGCAAACAATTCCATTTTTACTTATATCACAAATAAATGCAATCCAAAACATAAATTTCATAAATATGTTTCCAAATGCATTGTAATATTTATTTCGTTCATCATTGCACATCTTTAATTTGGACACATAATAATGATTTTGTTTCAATTTTAGTTTAAGTTATTATAAAAGTTTTCACAAAATGGTTGGGGAGAGATGCTCACTATCCAGGCAATAATTATTGTCCACTGTGCGCCAAGACCAGAGCAGTAGTTACTTCTGAAATATGCGATAGAATCATTAAGTAGTAAACTTCAACTAGGCTGAAGTCTGTTTGTGTGGACACTGATTTATTTTGAACCGCAGATGGAGGAATAGTGCTAAATCCATCTGTTTTGAATGAGGACTCTAGAATGCGGCTAACGTTAGCTCCTTCAGAAGCAATACAGCCAATATTAGCTATCTTATGCTCTGTTACTTCTAAATGTGCTGTGGTAGTTGTTGGTAACTCCTCTACATCTAACAGAAAAAAAGTATTATTAGCTAAATGAAAACGTATGCAGGAACGATATGATTACAATATTTAATATATGATATTAATTTACCAGTTACAGGTCCTTGACCTATCAACATTTTAGTTTCGCCATCAGCTAATGAAAATGTGTAAGAATAATAATTTTATATACATTACGACTAAGATTAGCTTACCTGAGCATGAAGTCTTTGAATTGGATAATAAGAAGGCGCATTCGGATGGTGAAATTTTATTGATCTGTCTAGTCCTACGTAATTTAACAGCTGCGGTCAACTCCTCATACAATGATGCTGGCATTTTTTTCTCACGCTTCACCGTATTGATATTTTCAACATTTTTATCCAGATGAACTGTTGTTGTTGTACATGTGCTTTCCAACACTTTATAGACATTCTGGTTGCAATTCAATAAATGCCCACAACTGCATGTATTCAAAGCACTTAAATGGAGGGAAACTGCTTTCTCATTCTCATAAATCTGTGTTTGTATTGACTTCGTCAAGCAAATGGAGTGATTTTTCTCTGAATTATATATGTCGACACCACAAGCCACCGTTTTGGATTTGTGAACAGTCCCATTCTCTATTTCATCTCGAATTGCTTTGACTAGCCCGGGTTTCACAAATGTAGCATGAGGATTAGTCAAACTTGCTTGATTCGAATTCACTTCCAATTGTTTTGATGAGCTGTTAAGATCCTTTGGTTTATTCAATTGTGGGGCTGACGCAAATACGGTACGAGGAAATCCGGTAGTGTCTATGTTGTCAAATAACTTTGAATTGAAACCATGAATATTACGTGCCTTTGGTGTTGCTCCTTCTGATAGCTCTAAAAATTAATTATGCTGATTAATTCAAAGATTTGACTTTCTTAACCGGTTTTGATACTTACTTTGTTCATCCCTAGTATCTACAAACAGAGTTTCATGGTTCTCTACCTTTATTCCTTGATCAGATTTAAATGGCTCATGGACTTCATGAGTTTGTAAAGCTCGAATCAGATCTGATGTTTTAACGCTTGATGTTGTAGACATTGACTCGGAGGACTCTTTCGACACGGCAGCTTTTTGATCATTATTCATATCAATTATCATGGTTGGAGCCGGTTTCACGTTATAGGCATTTATTTCGGGCTTTTGTTCATCGACTTGTAGGAAACATGGAAAAAATTTGCCACAATAATCACAGCCCTGAAGAAGTTCGCAACCACATTTCATACAAAACATTTTTACAATTTGGAAAAAATGTCATCTAAAGTGTGTCTAGTGCAGAAACAAAGTATTATTCTTATATCTTTTATCAAAAATAATTTGGCAGTAATTTTGTCAACAACCGAAAGAAAATCTGTTGAAAAATAAATTTGTTTGTTGAAAAGATTGACTATAAATAAACTGACTATATAAAATTTTAATATTTGAAATTTGACTATTTATTTAGAATTTGACTTTTAAAAATTTGTTAAAACTGTGTTGCTTTGTTATAATACATAAAGTTAAAGTTTTCTAGCCTAATAGTATTGCAGTACAAGAGATCTGTTAGTCGTAGTGCCTACTCCAAACGAACGATCCCAGACACCTCATTTTAGTTTTAGAATTTCAGTACTATTCTGTTTCTAGAGACATTACTTATTGCCAATTTTTACTTGTATGTAAATCTTTATTTGGGAATCTAATATAAGCTTAATTCTTCTTTTGTAGCATAAAGCCTCAACAAAACATCTCCATCTCGTACGGTTATGAGCTAACTGCTTGACTTCGCCCCTAGATTTCCCAGTTATATCAATTTCATTAAATGATAACCTTTACGAGTTACATGGACCTCTCGATCAACCCAATTTTTGACTATTTTTTGCAATAAATGTGGCCATATGGCTTCAATATTAGCATTAATATCACTAAATTGGCTTTCAATGTTTTAAGAGTTACTGGATTGTCAGCATAAACCAATGACTTAACATAGTACCATAAAAAGTGGTCGAGAGGCGTTAATTCGCACGAACGAGGGGTCGAGATAACAGAACCACTTCTGGAAATAACAATCTGGCAACAAATCAAATTGACTTCCAAATAAATTTATTGTCAAGCGTGTCTTGCCTTGGTCTTATTGAAACAAAATGTCGTCGATGTTTAACTGATTAATTTTTGAAAATTACTGACAAAAATTCAGTCAGCATGGCTTAATAGCGCTCGGTGCTGCCATTTACCATAACGGCAGCTCCTTCCTCATTTTGAAAGATGCCGCCAGCCTGTAGGCCACACCAAAGATTCAATTTTAATGGATGTAATGGTGATTCGTTAACGACTTAAGGATTGTCTTCGCTTCATATACGACAATTTTGTTTACTGACGTAGCCATTTAACCGGAAATGAGCTCTATGAACAGATTTGTTTTTTTTTTTCAAATAAATTTCTTTGAATTGTTCTAGCGTTAAGCGATTCATGATGAATTGCAAAACCTTACTGAACAGAAATTTCAACACAGTTTTTGACATTCAATGCTGTCAAATTAAAGTTATCGATATCGATAGTTCGCATGCTGTTTAAAAAACATACGATATAACTCGATATTCTATATATTTAAGATTTTCTTTAGTAGTTCCATCAATTTTCATACAATACATTATATTCACGATAAAGGTTAGGAGTGCTCATACTAAGTGTTGTTGCATGTACTGTGTAGGATTAGTGTCATACGTATTCTGATTCAAATCCTCGGTAAGTATTAGCTTCATAAAGGACTGATATTCCCTATGTGTAGTAATGTGTGAACTGCAACATGTGGTGTGCAAAATAATGAAGTAAAATTTTATTCTTAAAACAAAAAAAAAACAAAATAAATTGGATATGTTCTCATATGTATTTGTGATTATTGTACTTAATGTATATTTAAAATGGGTTTTAACTTTTTTAACTTCTCTTTTTGACTTTTTAAATACATTTTTTTTCGTTACTCCTGCAAAAAGTCTGTTTGAAGAGAACTCAAATTATAAAAAAATATTACAAGCTCTTCCCATCATTTGTCCCCAATTACGTCCCCATAGTTTAAAAATATAAATTCTTTATTTAAACGTCAAGTGGTGTAACATATTTGATCCCGCAAGAAATATACTAGTTTACAAGTGTCCAAAGGAAATAAAAAATTAAATTAAAAATAAAGTTTGTTTTAATTAAAAAATAAACCGAAATGATTAAAGTATTACAGAAAATACAATGGAAAATATAATTAAATAGTGGAAAAGTTCTTAATATGAAAAGTCTTAAGAAAAACGGAAGGGAAAGGAAAACTACGTGACACTTAAACCGCGTTACGTGGTCAAAATATGTTTTTAGTTAAGAAACTCATCAAAAAGAATTATACAACAAATAGAACTGAGAAGAGATTATGCATGGCAAACTTCGGGATGTGTGTACCTTACACTGGGCATTGGATGACAACTTAAATTAGTGAACACAATTGGATAATAAAAAAAGGCGCAAGAATCAAATATCCAATTGATATTACGGAGAAGTGATTGAATACATACATATACATAATAAACAGTTTTCTAAAATCAACGAAGGAAAACACATTTTTTTTTTGATCAATAAAATAAGTTGGATCTACGACAAAATCTCATAACTTTATGTCGATAAAGACAGAAGTAAGTAAGTAAGTGGAGACAGAATACGTCGAGAGTGAGAGTGGGTGATATGGTGATAGAATGGAAGGATAGCGTTAAATATCTCGGCATCACGTTGAACAAACGATTCACATGGCTTAAACATGTTCAACTGAAAAGAATTAGCTGTGCCAAAATTCTTCATTACCTCCAACCGCTATTTAGAAATGAAAACCTCAATGCTGAAAACAGGAAACTGATATATAACCAAATAATTCGTCCGTGTCTTCTATATGGTTGTGTAGCATTTAGCAAAAGCTTCAAACACTACTATTTACCAGTTAGAAATTGCACAAAGCCAGGCTCTGAGAAGACTTTTCTAAGTTCCTTGATACATTAGGACGAATGACATCCTCAGGGACCTCAAGATTGATCCCATCAAAAAATACATAAAGGATAGAGCCCTGAAATTATTTACGAAATCTGACAGACTTACTAACACCACGTTATCAAATCTCAGAATGGTTACAGGCTCCTCGGTGAGGTATGCAAATCTAAGGTCAATTAATGCTTAGTCTGATGAAGTGATACACAATATTCTAGTCAAGGCGCAGGAGGGGTTTTGAAGAAACCTAGCAGTTAATAGAGAGTAAAAATGCTCACGCGCTCAACTAGCCTCAACATAATAATATATATAATATTTGTTGATATATTATTATAATTTTTTTATTTTATTTTTCTAAAATATTATTTCTTAATATTATTTCATAAAAAATACAAAAAATCGTGCTAAAGATGGTCTATTATGCCAACCCAAAACTTCTCGACCAATCCATACGATAAACACAGTGAACACCTTAAATGATTTACTTTTGTTGCATACGTTATGTGGAAGAACCAGTGTGTTTCCTAGATCTAGTTAATCTACTATTATGTATTTTTACATAGAGGAAGTGTTTAGATATTCTGTGATTTTTGAAAGCAAAGATAACAGCGTTATGATTATATCTCATCATGCGATGTCCTATCAGACGACCTAAGAGAATTGTTTAACGTAAAGAGGTTATATGAGACTATTTTAAATGCGTTGATGAATATTTGGGTATGTTCCCTACTTCTATGGTTAATTCAATGGTTTCTAAATTTAAATTCTTTTCAGTAACTGCGTTTATGTACAGTCAGAACAACTATTATAGTATTAAATACTTTAAGTTATCTTAGGCTAAAACTAAAAAGACCAAGTGGAAATTACCACAGCTTTGAACTATTAAGCAGATATATAGTAGATATATCCCAATTTAAATCGATAACTCCATTGTTAACAATCTATAGTATGATTGTAAATTTCGAACTAAAAATGGATTTTATATATATCTATAGAGCTAAGGCAAAAATGTTTCTGTACGTTCGGCATAGACAATGGATCACTATGAATGCAATATTGGTGACAGTTGGAATATTCCAACAATTATATTGAAAGTGCCGTAAATTTAATCGAACCGAGAACGGAACCAAGAATGGAATATATACTCTTTTAAAATGAAAAACCTAACTATATTTATATAAATATAAGCAATTATGACTATACTTGATTGAATAAATAATTTCTTTTTGCATGTGTGCAACATGCAATAACTTTCAGATACTTCTTTAATCGCTCTAACGATTCAAACTATTCTCCTAAAATGTACCACCATTGCATTGCATAAATGTATATATATATATATATATATATATGTATGTATATACGAAATTATATGTATTTACATAAGCACTGGTTACATATAACAACTCGTGAAAGTCAAAATGCAGCTTGAAAACATGAATTACGTTGGCAAGTTTATGACACTTTCAGGGGGATTAGTCCAGTAGCGCTGCACTCGAAGTGGTTGAGTCTTGAACCAGTCCGGTTGCACAATGTTACAGTTAAATGTACGCTTCCTTAAATTATTATATTTTTCTTTTAACTCTTATTGTTGTCGTTTTTATTGTTAGAGTCATAATTGTTGTTTGCACATAAGATTTCATGCTTTCTGTGTTTGCGTGGTTAAGTCATGTGCCATTTTGTATGGCATTTGCTCTAGAGGGATTAGGGATTAAGAGTGATAAAATAGCATAAAAATTAGTGAAATAAAAAGGTGAAAAATATAAAATAAAAAAGTGTGATTTCGCATTCCGGAAATAAAATTAAATGCAGTAACAATGAAAAAACGATGACTCTAATAAGTTTGAAAAGTAATAAGACCTGTGCGAGTAGTTAATTAATAACGATTTAGTATATAGTTTGAACCTAGTTTATTTGTAGTTATTTTTTTTAACTTATGGCTGTGTTATTCAATAAGTCCTTATAAATTTATAGATTAACAATTATTTAATAAATCTTAAAAATATATATATATGATTTATATATCACAGCATATGATTAGCGGGCTTTGTTCTGCAGGACTACTTCTACAACCTATTCTTAAACATTTCGCCATAAACGTTTCTATAAATGTAACAATTTCTACGTATTAGATATAGTAAAAATAAATCCATTATATTTACATGAAATTGAAGGCTTATATACCACAGTTAGAATGATCCGAATTAGGTAAAATATGCTTGGTTTTATTCGATAACTAGTTGCCATTTTGAAGGTAATTTTATTATGCCTCTCTCATAGAAGTCCACGTATTTATTGAAAAAAAATAATGAGACAGTCGATTTTTACAAACCTCTCTTGAAGCGATTTTTTCACCAGAAAAATCGTCCATCGTTCGCCAGGAATAGGAATAAATCATTTGGTATCAGATCTGAATTATAAGGTGAATGCATAACAACCAAGCTCTCGGAGCTGGTTAACATTATTGATATGTGTGGATTGGTTTTGGAACAGATTTTTTGGGCGTTTTCTTCCTTCAGATAGTACGGGACTAATTGTTGACGGTATAGCAAGCAGCTCATAGTAGATGATTTCCTACCAATTCCACTAAACACACAGCAACAAACACACCGTCCTGGCCATCAATCCTGGCTTGGCAACTGTTTCGGCCGACTCATCACGATTCAACCACAACCGTTTTCGCTTGATCACTCACCAACCCTTACAGAAATGGGTCGATTTTGTTCCGATTCATCGGCGATTCGCAGATAGAAGTTTAGTTCATGAGATTTTTTTGCAATAACTCGAAAAAAACGTCGAGCATCTTTTCGTATCCAACCTTATTGAAACGATTTCAAAACTGGAATGATTTTTTGTGCAATTTTTATCTCTTAGGCGATCGAAATAGAGATGGTTACTTATTTGACGGTCAAACTCGACAATTTCTATGATTTTGTTGACATTTTATTGACTTTCAGTGCGTGGTGCATTTTTGACATCGAAATTTTGAAATTATGGTAACCAAATCGACGAAACTAAAATTGCGCATGTTTGGCTGTCACAGTATCAGGAACATAAACACTATTCACATTTTCAGCCGCCTGGCTTCTGACTTGTGTTTTCACCATTATCAATGAAAAACTGTGTAATAGTGCGAATTTTATCTTTGCTAGCGTCCTTCTTTGACGTGTACTCACACAAAACTGAGTCAATCAATTACCAAACTGTCAAAAGTTTTTTAATATAAAATCTTCTCTTTCTAATGCCATCTAGCGTTGCCCCATCGGATTTATACAACGCAGGATACAGATAACTAAAGCCATATATTGGAAATATAATGGATTCCTTTTTACTACACCTAATATTATCTGCATATAATATCAAGAAGACATGCAAGTGGAACACTATCAAGCTTAAAAATGCTAATAACTTAGAAAGATACCAAAACACAAGACAGAGGCCACACAGCAAATTCAGTAGAAAAAAAATTGTACGCATTTGAAAGCACAATACTTGATTCAGCAAAAGAAGTCATCGGAGAAAAACGAACCAGAAATGCAGAGTGGTTCGATGACACATCCCGAAATCTAATTGTTACAAAAAACACAGCAAGAATAAATATGATAAACAAGGGAATCAGGGCTGATCTTTGCTGAATGAAAGGGAAGAATGAGGATAAGGGAATTTTAGAAAGAAAAGATTAGACAAATAGATGAAGAAAGGGTTAAAAGTAATACAAAGACATTTTATAGTCAATTAAGAAGGGTTAGCAACGAATATCAGCCTAAAATTTTAACATTCGTAAGAATGGAGTGGTGCTTACCAAAAGACATCAAGTATTAGAAGGATGGAGAGAACACTTTACTGAATCTTAAAATTTTGACAAAATGAATGAAAGGACAAAGTTAATAAATTTTTTTTGTTTTGGTTGATGTTAAAACAAATAATTTTTGAAATTAAAAATAATATGTAAAGCGCTAATTAAAATAGTACTGTACTGGGTACTTGAAATTGATGTGATAACTAAAAAATGAAAAGTGATTTAGTAATCGTTATGATAACGTATGCATATAAAGTTTATATGTATATATAAAGCTTGTATAGGTAATATTCTACAAAAATAAAAAAAAATATTGATATGAATGAATATGAATATAAACCTGAATAACACATATTCGAATGAATACTTGTTTTTGGAAGTAACTCCTGAAATGTTAATATTTCCAAAATGGGAGCTATCGTCTGGTGCTATATACCGACTGGTGCTGTCTGGTGCTATATCTATCTCCGTAAAATGTTTAATGACGAACAACTATTGGTTGATAAAAAATAAAGTTTAGACCTGAACTTTCACTGTGCCATAATGTATTTTATTTTTATAATTTGGTACAATCTGATGCATATGACTCATATTTTTATTTCAGATTGACCCCATCAATCAATAGAGCAGTTTCTTAATCAATGGCCCAGATACGGCGGTTGTAATAGTCACGAATTAATTGATATTCAGTTTTAAACCCTCTATCCTAGCAAAGAAATGATGTATGAAAAAATAGAGGACTTAGTGCAAAAAGTAACTAAATTATTTTTTCCGTCTTCTATAACAGATAAACTAAATCAGCAATATTTTGCAAAAAATGAAAGCGGCAAGTGATGAGTATGGAGTAATATTATGTTATTGATATATTTCAACATAACATATATTTTTCTAGACTGCAAGCACTTTCATTTTTTGAACTTACTATATGCGATTATATTACCTCCACGGATTAGAGAAATGAATAAGTCATCTAAGACGGATGCTCAGGAAGTGTATGAAGTCAATAGTTAATCTTACAAGGGTATAATAAATGAAAAAAAAAAACTACGTACAGAAGAATATTATATATTAACAATAGTTTATGAATCGACTAATAACTTCTATGTGATAGATCAAGAAATTAATACGATTTCTTCCAATAAATTTCAATCGTACAAATTTTTAGGCAAATGTGATTTTTATGATTTTAAATTAATAAATGAAGCTTCTCTTCCTATTCAACCATGTACATTAAATAATGGATAAGTTATGTTAAAATTTCAAATTAATTTGTTTAATAGTAAGATGCGATACAAGGGGCAAAAGTTTGTGCCTCAATGGGGGAGTGATGTGAATACACAACGTTGCCTCCTCAACAGCGCACCTCACCTACACATTGTGGATGCTATTCTCGCATATAACCTGAAAACAACTAGGAGAGAGGAAAGAGAGTTTCTACCAAACACCAATTTTATCCCAAGATTAAATAAATAAGGTGATATGATCCTCCAGGTTGGGGGTTGATCGCAAGGACAGTAGCCTCGCAACGGAAAAATACACCCGCTACTTAACCTTCTTTAGAAAAGGAGGCCATGGACCACACTGGACTATAGTGGCAAAAAAGAAGAAGATATTTCTAATCTATTATAATATAAATTAAATCTGTTTTGAATTCTTTTATTATCAACAAAATAAAAAATTTATACATACGGCCAGTGTGTTATTCCTTATTCTTGATTTAGTTTTGTGAATTAACGTAACATATTACGACAACAATTTATTGAGTAAAATTAACAATTTTTATTGTACATAAGAACAAAAGTTAAAATTATTGAAATGACAACTAAGTTGATATTTAGTCAAAAACGGATTACATGTTTTTTCAAATATAAAAATTGTTAAAATAATAATTTCAATATAAATGTTTACATTTTACGAGAACTGCTAGACATTGTTCGGTACAATATGACTCCGAAAAAAACTTAAAGCATTTTTGATATAAAAAAATTTTTTTTTAGTGTAAAAGTCTGATTGTCACGAAATGATGACAGTACATCAGGTATTGAGCTTTCCGGTAAATATATTTGCTATAGGATGATTTCACTATAAATATTTTCCTTCTAAAAACACTTTAAAATGTTCCAATATATGGCATTATCATATGGCATTTTCGATCGGTTAATATAGGGTAAATTTTTTAATCGAGATTTGTTTTTAGTATAATTGTCATTTTCGATTGGTAAATCTATATAACAATAATATATATGATATTAATTTATAACACTTTAGATATTTTTCACTTTAGATATTTAGATTCCAATAAGATTACTCTTATACGGCATTTACACTGGCCGACAATGACTCATTTTGATAAACAATCGAAAATGAGAAGCGAATGGCTCATTCTTGCATACAAAATTTCAAACGCGAATGCTATCCATTTCATTACATTCTGTATGAATGCGTCCCAACGACGTTCGAATGCATTCCAAATATGTTCCAAATACAAATCATTCATTTTCGACCAGTGTAAACGCCATATTAAACTAACAGCTGTTTTATATAATTTGACAGATAAAAAGTGTGATTTGTTCACATATACAAAACTTCTTTGTTTTTATATTTGGAGGTCGTTTTGTGAAAATGGTGAAAAATAAATACATGATAAACCTTCAGATGAAAATATATTTTTCAATTTAATACAATTTAGAAAAACGGAAAATAATAGCTAACACACTTAAGAGTGATATTCGAAATTTTCAAATTATAAATATATTCAAACTTCCATAACTCGAATTTCTATAACTCGAATTTTCTATAACTCGAACCAAAAACTTTATTCCGTGCCGATAGGAATATGGGAAAGTGCATTCTATAAATCAAATTTTTATTTTCAGTATAAAGTATTTTGCTGTTAGGGAAAGTCCCTTTTTCCAAACCAAATGTTTAATTTTTTGCTTCTTTGTGCAAATGCCAGTCGCTGGGAGCGTGGTTTAAAGTAAATAAAATAACTTCCAATGCTACTCTTAATGATTATATTGAGGTTGAAAATGAAATTTGTACATCAAGCTTTCCACCAGACGATGATATTGTTGAGCACTATAGCTGTAAATTACTGGATCCAATTCTAAGCGCAACGGACAGTGATGATGAGTGTTCGGTGGATGTAAGTGTTCATCAACCTTCCAAGTATGTTGTAGAAGACTCATTCAAAATTCTGAATTTATATTTGCAAACGAATGATACTACAACTGATGATCACTATAAGACTTGGAATAAATTGGAAACTATTTTTACTGAAATTAAGAAAAAAATTAAAGTCCCAAACCCTAATTTTTGAATATTTTACTTCATTATAACTTCTTTGCTTTATTTGATAGCAAATAAATAATTATCGTAAAATATAATTTTAGTTTCTTTCAAAAATAAAAAATTCTCTAACTCGAAGTCTCCATAAGTCGAACCTTTTCTTTGCAAAATTGAACTTCGAGTTATAGAAGTTTGACTGCATATTCAAAAAATTTGGATTTGCATTTAAAAGAAATACAGAGAAAAACAAATTTTCTCTCTAGCTCGTGACCCAAACTTTCCCAACATATGTTTTTTTATTTTTGTGGACCAATTTTCTTCCTTCAGATAGTACGGGACTAATTGTTGACGGTATAGCAAGCAGCTCATAGTAGATGATTTCCTACCAATTCCACTAAACACACAGCAACAAACACACCGTCCTGGCCATCAATCCTGGCTTGGCAACTGTTTCGGCCGACTCATCACGATTCAACCACAACCGTTTTCGCTTGATCACTCACCAACCCTTACAGAAATGGGTCGATTTTGTTCCGATTCATCGGCGATTCGCAGATAGAAGTTTAGTTCATGAGATTTTTTTGCAATAACTCGAAAAAAACGTCGAGCATCTTTTCGTATCCAACCTTATTGAAACGATTTCAAAACTGGAATGATTTTTTGTGCAATTTTTATCTCTTAGGCGATCGAAATAGAGATGGTTACTTATTTGACGGTCAAACTCGACAATTTCTATGATTTTGTTGACATTTTATTGACTTTCAGTGCGTGGTGCATTTTTGACATCGAAATTTTGAAATTATGGTAACCAAATCGACGAAACTAAAATTGCGCATGTTTGGCTGTCACAGTATCAGGAACATAAACACTATTCACATTTTCAGCCGCCTGGCTTCTGACTTGTGTTTTCACCATTATCAATGAAAAACTGTGTAATAGTGCGAATTTTATCTTTGCTAGCGTCCTTCTTTGACGTGTACTCACACAAAACTGAGTCAATCAATTACCAAACTGTCAAAAGTTTTTTAATATAAAATCTTCTCTTTCTAATGCCATCTAGCGTTGCCCCATCGGATTTATACAACGCAGGATACAGATAACTAAAGCCATATATTGGAAATATAATGGATTCCTTTTTACTACACCTAATATTATCTGCATATAATATCAAGAAGACATGCAAGTGGAACACTATCAAGCTTAAAAATGCTAATAACTTAGAAAGATACCAAAACACAAGACAGAGGCCACACAGCAAATTCAGTAGAAAAAAAATTGTACGCATTTGAAAGCACAATACTTGATTCAGCAAAAGAAGTCATCGGAGAAAAACGAACCAGAAATGCAGAGTGGTTCGATGACACATCCCGAAATCTAATTGTTACAAAAAACACAGCAAGAATAAATATGATAAACAAGGGAATCAGGGCTGATCTTTGCTGAATGAAAGGGAAGAATGAGGATAAGGGAATTTTAGAAAGAAAAGATTAGACAAATAGATGAAGAAAGGGTTAAAAGTAATACAAAGACATTTTATAGTCAATTAAGAAGGGTTAGCAACGAATATCAGCCTAAAATTTTAACATTCGTAAGAATGGAGTGGTGCTTACCAAAAGACATCAAGTATTAGAAGGATGGAGAGAACACTTTACTGAATCTTAAAATTTTGACAAAATGAATGAAAGGACAAAGTTAATAAATTTTTTTTGTTTTGGTTGATGTTAAAACAAATAATTTTTGAAATTAAAAATAATATGTAAAGCGCTAATTAAAATAGTACTGTACTGGGTACTTGAAATTGATGTGATAACTAAAAAATGAAAAGTGATTTAGTAATCGTTATGATAACGTATGCATATAAAGTTTATATATATAAAGCTTGTATAGGTAATATTCTACAAAAAATAAAAGAAAATATTGATATGAATGAATATGAATATAAACCTGAATAACTCATATTCGAATGAATACTTGTTTTTAGAAGTAACCCCTTAAAATGTTATTATTTCCAAAATGGGAGCTATCGTCTGGTGCTATATACCGACTTGTAGAATTGAAAATAAGTACTATTGATATTCTGAAAATGATGCAATCCCATGATCTCCATAAAATGTTTAATGACGAACAACTATTGGTTGATAAAAAATAAAGTTTAGACCTGAACTTTCACTGTGCCATAATGTATTTTATTTTTATAATTTGGTACAATCTGATGCATATGACTCATATTTTTATTTCAGATTGACCCCATCAATCAATAGAGCAGTTTCTTAATCAATGGCCCAGATACGGCGGTTGTAATAGTCACGAATTAATTGATATTCAGTTTTAAACCCTCTATCCTAGCAAAGAAATGATGTATGAAAAAATAGAGGACTTAGTGCAAAAAGTAACTAAATTATTTTTTCCGTCTTCTATAACAGATAAACTAAATCAGCAATATTTTGCAAAAAATGAAAGCGGCAAGTGATGAGTATGGAGTAATATTATGTTATTGATATATTTCAACATAACATATATTTTTCTAGACTGCAAGCACTTTCATTTTTTGAACTTACTATATGCGATTATATTACCTCCACGGATTAGAGAAATGAATAAGTCATCTAAGACGGATGCTCAGGAAGTGTATGAAGTCAATAGTTAATCTTACAAGGGTATAATAAATGAAAAAAAAAAACTACGTACAGAAGAATATTATATATTAACAATAGTTTATGAATCGACTAATAACTTCTATGTGATAGATCAAGAAATTAATACGATTTCTTCCAATAAATTTCAATCGTACAAATTTTTAGGCAAATGTGATTTTTATGATTTTAAATTAATAAATGAAGCTTCTCTTCCTATTCAACCATGTACATTAAATAATGGATAAGTTATGTTAAAATTTCAAATTAATTTGTTTAATAGTAAGATGCGATACAAGGGGCAAAAGTTTGTGCCTCAATGGGGGAGTGATGTGAATACACAACGTTGCCTCCTCAACAGCGCACCTCACCTACACATTGTGGATGCTATTCTCGCATATAACCTGAAAACAACTAGGAGAGAGGAAAGAGAGTTTCTACCAAACACCAATTTTATCCCAAGATTAAATAAATAAGGTGATATGATCCTCCAGGTTGGGGGTTGATCGCAAGGACAGTAGCCTCGCAACGGAAAAATACACCCGCTACTTAACCTTTTTTAGAAAAGGAGGCCATGGACCACACTGGACTATAGTGGCAAAAAAGAAGAAGATATTTCTAATCTATTATAATATAAATTAAATCTGTTTTGAATTCTTTTATTATCAACAAAATAAAAAATTTATACATACGGCCAGTGTGTTATTCCTTATTCTTGATTTAGTTTTGTGAATTAACGTAACATATTACGACAACAATTTATTGAGTAAAATTAACAATTTTTATTGTACATAAGAACAAAAGTTAAAATTATTGAAATGACAACTAAGTTGATATTTAGTCAAAAACGATTACATGTTTTTTCAAATATAAAAATTGTTAAAATAATAATTTCAATATAAATGTTTACATTTTACGAGAACTGCTAGACATTGTTCGGTACAATATGACTCCGAAAAAAACTTAAAGCATTTTTGATATAAAAAAATTTTTTTTTAGTGTAAAAGTCTGATTGTCACGAAATGATGACAGTACATCAGGTATTGAGCTTTCCGGTAAATATATTTGCTATAGGATGATTTCACTATAAATATTTTCCTTCTAAAAACACTTTAAAATGTTCCAATATATGGCATTATCATATGGCATTTTCGATCGGTTAATATAGGGTAAATTTTTTAATCGAGATTTGTTTTTAGTATAATTGTCATTTTCGATTGGTAAATCTATATAACAATAATATATATGATATTAATTTATAACACTTTAGATATTTTTCACTTTAGATATTTAGATTCCAATAAGATTACTCTTATACGGCATTTACACTGGCCGACAATGACTCATTTTGATAAACAATCGAAAATGAGAAGCGAATGGCTCATTCTTGCATACAAAATTTCAAACGCGAATGCTATCCATTTCATTACATTCTGTATGAATGCGTCCCAACGACGTTCGAATGCATTCCAAATATGTTCCAAATACAAATCATTCATTTTCGACCAGTGTAAACGCCATATTAAACTAACAGCTGTTTTATATAATTTGACAGATAAAAAGTGTGATTTGTTCACATATACAAAACTTCTTTGTTTTTATATTTGGAGGTCGTTTTGTGAAAATGGTGAAAAATAAATACATGATAAACCTTCAGATGAAAATATATTTTCCAATTTAATACAATTTAGAAAAACGGAAAATAATAGCTAACACATTTAAGAGTGATATTCGAAATTTTCAAATTATAAATATATTCAAACTTCCATAACTCGAATTTCTATAACTCGAATTTCTCTATAACTCGAACAAAAACTTTCTTCCGTGCCGATAGGAATATGGGAAAGTGCATTCTATAAATCAAATTTTTATTTTCAGTATAAAAGTATTTTGCTGTTAGGGGAAGTCCCTTTTTCAAACCAAATGTTTAATTTTTTCTTTCTTATATTGCTTCTTTGTTCAAATGCCAGTCGCTTGGAGCATGGTTTAAAGTAAATAAAATAACTTCCAATGCTACTCTTAATGATTATATTGAGGTTGAAAATGAAATTTGTACATCAAGCTTTCCACCAGACGATGATATTATTGAGCACTATAGCTCTAAATTACTGGATCCAATTCTAAACGCAACGGACAGTGATGATGAGTGTTCGGTGGATGTAAGTGTTCATCAACCTTCCAAGTATGTTGTAGAAGACTCATTCAAAATTCTGAATTTATATTTGCAAACGAATGATACTACAACTGATGATCACTATAAGAATTGGAATAAATTGGAAACTATTTTTACTGAAATTAAGAAAAAAATTAAAGTCCCAAACCCTAATTTTTGAATATTTTACTTCATTATAACTTCTTTGCTTTATTTGATAGCAAATAAATAATTATCGTAAAATATAATTTTAGTTTCTTTCAAAAATAAAAAATTCTCTAACTCGAAGTCTCCATAAGTCGAACCTTTTCTTTGCAAAATTGAACTTCGAGTTATAGAAGTTTGACTGCATATTCAAAAAATTTGGATTTGCATTTAAAAGAAATACAGAGAAAAACAAATTTTCTCTCTAGCTCGTGACCCAAACTTTCCCAACATATGTTTTTTTATTTTTGTGGACCAATTTGTTGCTGATATTCTAAATATAAATCGAGCATATATTTCATATCTTCTTCTAGCCATTTCTGAAGTGACTGAACTTGACTGTAGATATTATCATCATCATCTGAAATTCATATTAACTATGTATGATGACATCAATTATGTTATGTATATTAATTTATTTACCAAAAATATTCACAGCAAGCTTTTGACAAGCTTACTAACATAACTACAGAAATTTGACAGATCTAGAGTATATGTGCATTGAGTCCAGATTTACCAATGGAAAACGCCAATATTTTTAAACAGAATTTAAAACTTTACTACTGTTACAGTCACCTTCTTCTTTTAACTATTTCGGAATTTCTTATTTATACTCAAATATGCGAAGCCTAATTTAATTATAAGGACAATAAATACAAAATCAATATTATTTTTCTTTACATATGTAGTTTTTTTTTGGATCCGATCCATTTTAGCAATATATTGGTTTGTATGAAATTCTCGATTTGACGTATAAAGTTTAGTTTGTATTTTTACAGTCTTATTTTGTCAATAAGAGGCCAAATATGTTCTAAGTAAATCAGATGTTAAACCAAAAGACTAAGAAGAAATGCATAATGTATTTTTCAATAACAAAAGCTAATTGACAGAGAAAATTCAGCAACATCATTACAAAGATTATATAAAATACATCCAAAAATAGAAACTCTGAATGTAAAAAAGTTAGTACATTCGACTGGCACAGTGGACTGAAGGCATGCGCTTCATATATCGAAGTCATAAAATACATAACAATCATGATATATATGGTCAAGTACTGACAATATAAATCAAAACTGAACAAACTCTGCTGTATATAAAGTAATTTAATAGTACATTCACACTGTCACTTATAGGGAATTGCTCATTTATAGCAAAGACTAAACGTTCACATTATAATGAGCTCATTTATGCAGCTGATAGAACTTTTATAAACTTCACTTAATAATAGTATATCGCACATAAAAATTGAATATGTAAGTGATAAGTATATTAAATCATTTATATATATTTTATATATCAATTACAAATTACATAGTCATATAATAAAAACAAAGATTTTATTAAATACTTAGTTTCTCAGCTCAGCTGTTGTTTGATTGGATTTTTTTTTTGATATATAAAATACATGACACATATTTCAAATTTTGATGATTTCCCTTGTGAGAAATTTATTTTTAAGGGTTGCATTCAATATATTTCATTTTAAATGAGCTAATTTATATTGATTTATTGCTAATAAGCTCATTTATATGAAACCTCTTTGTGTGGTAAATCATCCTCGTAAGTGGGTATAATGAGCAAAACCGCCTAAATGAGACAGTGTGAACGTGCTATAAGAATAAAGTTGAATATTTCAATTACTTATATTCATTTACTTATAAGAATTCTATTCAAAAATATTTTAATTATTGATATAAAAGTATTACGTGCGTATACGTCAGATTTAAATAGGATTGCTTAAAAAGCCTTACATGACCTTTTCAAGTTACGAAGCTTAGTTTCAGAAGTAAACTTATATAAAATAGTCTTGTAATAGGGATTTAGAAAACATATTTATGTCAATATATAACTTTCATATTCTAATTATACTTTTATGACACGAGAGTTTTATTTTTAATATCAGCTTTTAAAAACTTATTAAGAGACGTATGATATTAGAAAATAAAAATAAATGTTTACTACGATAAGTAGTAAAACGTCGAAGACCGAAAAAACTCATTTTTGAACATTATTCGCTATTCTCTAAACGATTATGTATTACGATTACGTTAATAGAATCTATTAGGAATATTAATCTTTTTAACGATCTTCTGCCTATCATCTTAGTCTTGGTTGGCTGGTTGCAGTAGCAGGCCATTAGGTAACTTCCATTTACCTCAATCACATTCACATATCACATTAGTATAGAAGAGTAGAGACTAAATCCATCCCGCCGATGGATTAGATAATTTAATAGGTCTTTCATCTTCACCGTTAAGCAGTTTGATAAACTGATAAACTCTCAAAGAAGTATTCTTCTAAGAACCTATATCATTTGGACGCTAAAGCCGCGCATTCGCAGAGAAAATGTAGTATGGTTTCTTTCTCCTGCGGGTTTCCACAATTTCTGCAGTGAGGATTATGAGGAATACGCAGTTTCTCTGCGTGAATTCCTACACACCAATGACCAGTAAGAACTGTAGTAAGCCTTGCAGTGTTCACGTGGTCTCTTTTGATGAGTTCCGAAGATTCATTATTATTATAGTTGGACCATGTTAACCTGGAAGTCGCACATGACCTAAAAGCTTTCCATCTGTGAAAATGGCAACATCTTAGTGTATCACAAAACGAATCACAAAAATGATTTTTTTTTTTTTAATTTAAATTACTTCACTAAATATTTGATTACATTATAGGTATATATAATAAATATGTTGTATATTTTGCAACCGAATGAACTGCAACCGAATGGTGTGCTCCACTGTAGTGTAGCACTCAACTGACGATAAGGGATCTAGTTCACTACAAACTTGGGGTGACACTTAAATTTTCGTCAACTTAAATACACATTACAGTGGCAGTGTTTATGGCTTCTGTCACTCATTGCCCTGTTGTTGTGTATTAAGACGAAGCATAAAATTATAGCCAAATAACAACTTGTGACAGACAACAAACGTCTGGGTTAACCCCCAAATTCACTTTTCTTTTCGTTTTGTCCTCTTACAATATATAAATTATTTTCATTCGGTTTCAGTACTACTCTTTTGACGATTTTGTCCATTTAAGATAGTGGCAGCGTTTGTGTATTATCGCACCACAAGCTGCTGTCAAATTATCCTTAAACGTGTACCAAACTATCTGTATAGAAACGTGTGCACTCATACGCTGCTTATTCCAATATAAATATGTATCTGTGTACAAAAATATCTAACTAGACGAATGTCGTTTAATTTAACGTTTATTTTTCGTTTACAATTTCACTTTTTCACAGCAGCAGGACTGCTTAAAAAAACGAAGAAAAAATAAAGATTTTGGTATGTGATAGCATTGGATGTGAGTTGAGACAGAGGAGTATAATTTTGTTTTTTTAAAAGGGCTTCAGCTATTATTTAGAAATACTTCTTATTATTATATTTAAGTTGTTAATTGTTAATTACAATAAATAAATTTTTTATGGATTTAATGCCTTAAAAAACATCTCTCTAAACGTCTCTGTATGACATGACCTTTAGGGTCATGTTATGCAGACCGCGTTATGTAGGGTAATGTTATATAGAATATCTCGGACACTGCATGTGCAAAATTATTCTTCTTTTCAATGCATATTATAAAATTGAAAGTAAGAGAAAAAACAATATATCGGTTCAAATATTGGCATGAGAACTAGTCCGGTTCTAAGTGTCTCGACACTTAGGCAAAGCAGAGTTGTGCAGTAATAAGTGTCAGAATTTCTACCTTTATTACAATTTTAATATGTTTTGAAGAAAAAATGGCAAGAAGCAATAACTCACTCAGTTACTGAACGGACATACTTGATACTTTTGTAAGTAACTGTAGCGCATGGGAAAGGTGGATCTACACGACTGCATTTATAGCAATGGAGACTGTGATTACAGAGCTTACCTACTTTTACTGTAATAGGTGGCTTACAAATAGAGAAGAGATAATAGCATTGATTGGACCTATAAATCCCGAATATATAGTGGAAAAGTTGAGAGAGAATCCAGAGAGCTGGCGAATGATAGAGTCATATGTGATTCAAGTCCTCAAAACGATGGAATTAGACCTAGAAAGTGAAATCAGAAACTGGAATAATAAAAAGTGGAGACACCAAGAGAATGTGTTGAAAAAGTATAGGTCTGTACGCAGATCGAAAATCACAAAAGCGTGACATGAATTGCTAACATAAAACAGACCCTCCACGAAGTAATGCGAAATCATTTCCGAAGGGGAATAAATCTCGTCGAAAAGGATTTGCTTTAGTTCCTATACTACACATTAATGTTAGGGAGTGGGACACACCATACCGACGACGTTCGGTTTGACGAAGCATTAAGCATTCCACCACCTCACCTCAAGAAAAAAAACCTACTCAACGGCTTGGCTTAGATATATTTATATATTTCATAAATGTTAAGTCTTTGATTTCTTACCTCGTTTCTTTCCCTATAATCTGGAATGTGATTCCCTGCCTGGTTTCTCCACGGACTTTGTTAGAAATCTGTTTTCTATATATTCCTGAGAGATGGTTTTAGTTGATTCAAGTGTTTCAGGGGTTCAAGGGTTTTGATGCTTTTCAACTAATAAACGAAAAACTTTGTTTAAGAAACAATCAAAATTTGGACAATCTTTCGTTTTGTAGTCTTTGTATCCTGACCGACTGTGCCACTGTTAATACTTCATACGAGTAATGGGGGTACAAGAACCTGTGTGTCTCATAGCAGTATCATACTCACCATGCCACCAATTCTGTTCTGCTTGAATGTGCAGTGTCGCGTCTTTTTGTCTACACTTAAAGTACAACAATTTTTACAATATATTCTTATTTTTTATAAATTCTTTCCTAACATTCCTACAACTTGGTTAAATTTGCTTTACTTTCAAATTTTAGTTCTATTATTTGTTGAATTCAAACTTTAGTTTTATGAAATTTAAATAAAGAAATTTTATTTTATTATTTTTTGTATAAACTATAGAATTTTTATTTTTATTTTTATTTACTTTTTATGTTGTTGTTTCATGCACTTGTGCCAAATTTATTTGGCCCTTTGTTGGCGACAAGTGTTGCATCCATCTAACCAGTGATACGTGATATTATGGCTTTGTATCTGCATGCATACTATATATTGATATATTCGTTTGATGAATTCCAGAACTTATTCAAGTTTTTATAAATACGTATAAAAATGCGAAGAAATTTAAATATTTTAATATCTACAAAAACTTTAAGTATTATTTTAGTACGTTTTGCTTCAAAGCAAAGCAAAAGTTTTCCACAAAACAACTTTAATCTATATGATTCTTGACATTGTGAGCACCTTTGGCTTTCGTATTACGAGCATATCAAATATCGTCGTATGTATTTCTCTACAATAAACTTTCTTGGTCGTCACTTAACCAACACAAAAGTAAGAGTTTGCTCCAGCAATTCTTAATCCATTCTTCTTCTTCTTCTTCGTCCTTTCGTGAATAGTTTATTTCGACTTTATTAATTGATTCAATTACTCATTGCCTTAAGTGTGTCCTATTAAGCTTCCTATTACATTGTCATGAGTTTAAAAATATTTTCACCCTGCCATCTTTGTCAGTTTATATATGACACAGCCTTGTGTCAAAATCCATAAAAAGTCAATTTGTTTTGTCGAAATTGTGCGTCAAATTATATGTCTAATAACGGCATCTAATTGCCATCAATTATATTATTTTTATAGACAACAAAATCGTTACATTGGAAAAACACAGAGTATTCCATTTCAAAATGCTTTCATTTCACAATATGATTCATTGGCCAGAAAAACGAAAAAAAGTATTTATGAGGTTGTCTATTTTCAATACCCAGCAGCTTAAAGTGGCATCGATGTCAGAAGAATCACAATGGCATCGATGCTCTATTGATTCCAATTTCTGTTTCACTAAAGACCACTTCTTTTAGAAACCAATTTAAAATCTGTGATTTTATCTTGCGTTTAAAGTGAACTTTAAGTACCCTTTTTTATGCGTGCCAAAGACTGTTTGGTAAAATATGGGGTCTGCGATCAAAAATGATGACTTGGTCATACAAGACGGTAATAGTACCAATGTTCACCTATGCTTTCCTGACATGGTGGCCGAAGGTAAATCAAACAAAGACTAAGATGATCCTTAACAAGATTCATCGAACAGCCTGTTTAAGCGTAAGTGGAGCAATGCGAACGTGCTTACAGAAACCCAAGCAATGCTTACTGGACTCACTCCATTGCACCTGACGGTTAAAAAAGACAGCGATCGCACTATGGCTTCCTTAACTATGTAATCTTAAATACGGCAATCTAACAGGATACGCAAAGATTCTGGATGAAGTCTGGAATTCTCCGTGCCTTAAGGTCCTTGGTAAAATAAACAGAAGATTAGTTTTTTCCAGGGTGAATAATCAATTTGGAGGAATAATGAAAATGTCTTAAAACAAAGCTCACAATTAAAATGGACGATGGCAGTGCAGAGCAGGAATTATAGAATCGAAATTCTGTAAATCAATCGTAATGGGAAAAACCGCTTCCATTTTTCAGGCAGAGGTCCATGACTTAGAGCTAAGTGCAAGAGAGTGCCTACGCAGGGGCATCCAAAATATTAAAATATGCATTCTTTCCAACAGCCAAGCAGCTCTAAAATCATAAGCAAACCTTTTATTCTAATCAAAGTTGGTCTGGGAATGCCTTATGATTAAAATTGGAATGAGTTATTATTATCTTACACAATATAAAACCTTTTATTTTATATTTTATCAAATTATATCGAATGATATATACTGCCACTATATACCTAATTATTAAAATCATAGTAGACATTGTGTGGTTATTATATTCAAATGTGACGTTTTGAACGTGTCGAAATAATAAAATTTATTATATGTCTTAATTTGACTGACTTCCAACTTCTGTATCTTCCAACTTAGCATGCTTCCGATTTAGATACAAAATTAAACCACATTTTTTAAAGTTTCAGAAACAATAATTTCAAGTGATGAGTTTGGTACAACTGTGACAATAAGAAACATAGTGTGCACCTTCTTGATTAAATTGCAACATTGGGGACATTGGGATCTATTACATTTTCTGTCATTCGCAACAACGATTCGGCTTTGACGAATATTTGCGAAGGTGTAAACGTGACATCTTCATTTGTGTACGTAATTTCATACGGTGAGGACGCGTTATATACATTTTTTAAGGTCAGTATGATAAGTTAATAATTAAATATATATATATATCAAATTAAACAATTATTACTTTAGCAATGATTATTCACCATGATATATTCGACTGTTATGAGTTTGCGGTTAACAATACTTTTGCTGGAGTTAATAGGCAAGAACCTGGTATATGTGAGGCTTGTGGATATAGGTACGCACCTAACCCTAACAATGTTACTACTACTGAGCCAACAGCACCCATAGCACCCATGGCCGTTCGGGAGGATAGAAAGGAATCTGATGGTGTGTCTTCCGATGGTGACAAAAAGGACAGTAAAAGTTGTAACAATGGTGGTCAATTGTGAATACAAATTCACAGCCACACATTTTTAATATAACTTTGTAACATTTTAATAAATGTGTTCATAAAATTAAAATTCTAATACCGTTTAGCGTTTATATTTGTTAAAAGTAAAGACCAGTTTGATCTCCCAATTTTATTAAATAAATTATTAGGTATATTAATTAATGATAGGATAGTTTTCAGCCTTTGTTTATGAATTTCATCTTGAACTCACTTGGTATCTACTAGATAGTTATTTTAAAGAATTTATTGAAATAGGTAGCTCTGTCTTAAGGAAACTAATATAAAAATGTCAGTCTAACTATATGATAGCAAAATAAAAGCATATTAAGTCCTGCATTTCCCAACAAATCAACGGAATCCGGAAATTATTACAATTGTCTTAAAACATATGCTTTGTGTACATGAGAACATTAACATTTGCATATATTAACTTAAAAATTATTTTGGATGAAACGGAAATGATAATTTTATGGAAGCATTTATATGAAAGATATACACGAGGTACCAGAGGATGGGTTTTTACTAGTTCCCTTTTCGCAGATTATATTTTGAGATGAAACAAAAACAATTGTTTCTACACAATTTGTATTTTCAATAAAATTCATATCTATTTATATATATACTAGCTGACCCGGCGAAGGTTGGCTCCCCTTGCAATCAATAGTCCTTGTTCAGCTGAGTTGTAATATTTGTTGTTATTTCAATATCTGTGTAGATAAAGAGATTGTCAGGTTTAACCATGTAAGAAGCAATCCGTGTCTAGAATTAAACCGCATAATTTTAAAGATAAAGCCTGAGCAATGTTAGTAGTGTCCGTATATGTTAACTTAACTTTTAGCATTTAATGCGAAAATTATTTTGAATTTTTTTTTTTAACTGCAAAAAGCTCACAGTTTAACAGTTAAACAGTTTAATTATGGGCTACTATAATGTTACCTTAAAGCTAAATCATGAGCAATATTTTTTGTTAGGCCATTTTAAGCGTATGCATATAGATCAGAAGGTTTTCCAACACCGTAACATGCAACATATAGTTGCCCATGCGAAAAACATAGATTTTCCAAATTCAGTCCACTTACTTTGAGATTTCTTAATTGTCATCGCAAATGCTAAACGAATTGGAAATTGCAATCGTTTGAATTGAATTGGAACATCGGTTGGTGTAATTGATATGCGTGGAAGCAATATATTTTCTCTCTGAATTTTCCACTTAATATTGTTGATTCAATTAAGTTCATCATAATTCTTTTTATTACTAATCTTGTTCCATTATATAATTTTAGTGGGTTTAGATTGCGTAATAAAATGATTGGTGAACCAATTTTTAAAAGTAAATTGTGTCGTGGTAGTCCTGGCAAATCAAGCAAATTTAAGAACTCAGTGGGATAATTCACAATTTCGTTTTCATCTACCACTTTGTCGATGGACTTAAACGAAATTAAATTACCAGGCAGTATAGCTTGAGTTTTGAAATTGATTTCATCGCTATCTAAGTTCTTGGCAGCCAGAATTGCTCTACTTTGAAGCCATTGATGATTCTGATAATTTTGATATATGTTAGAAAATACGCTTTCTATTAATTCCTCTTTCGAATTAACAATTTTACAAAAATTTTTTGGAAATTTAATAAAGTATATGGAGACTTCGCCACAAAAAAGATGATTTTAGGCACACATTGATTTCATCAGCATAGATTGAACGTGGAATAACTGTCAATGTTTGTCTAAAATCACCTGCCAATAAAATTAAAGCCCCTCTTAAAAGTCTATCGGTGGCATTTAAATCTTTAAGTGTCCGATTTAATGCTTCCAATGAATATTTATGTGACATTGTGCATTCATCCCAAACAATGATGTGACATTTTTGAAGTACTTTAGCCATATTTGAATGTATTTTTTATCTTGCAGAAATGCAATAAATAATTGCTTCATTTTAATTAAATATAAATATATGAGAACTATAATTTCATTTAAGTTTAACATTATTAACATAAGTGTATTTATTAAAAAAGAATATTTTGACCAATTTTCAGCCAATTTCAGTCCTAAATCCCATTATCGTGTGCTTTATTAGTCAAAGCCGCTCAAGTAGAAAAGATGATGGAAACAAATCCTCAGATACTTTTATGACGGTATGTACCGTAAAATCAAAATATTTTGTCAATATTGACATGAAGTTATTTATCGAATGACGCATTTTGGCAATTTGTATTTTATTTCAATTTAAAATTCCAAACCTCTTAAAGCCCCACAATATGTAAATGTCTGGGATATGTCTGTAAATACATTACATGTTCATGTTTTCTTCTGCTTCTTTTACAGAGGCGTCAAGTGAAAACCTAATAAAAAATCATTTTGTGAGTTGAGAAAATTTTTTAATTTGAAATTGGTTCATTGAAAACTTTTAATTTGGAAAAGGAAAACAACTTTGCATGAAAACTCAATTATAAAGTTTTTGCCCCGCACATACACATGTTTTCAATTAGTTTTATTTTAATGTAAAAACTGAATTTAAGTTTAGATATTATAATGCCTTTATTAGTTTATGATATTATTTATAAAACTTTGATATTTAAATTCTGCTTAGTAATAAAAGTTAATGTCGTTTCAAAAGGACTATTTGAAAGGGCTTTATGCTTAATTTTTCTTCCTTTTTTCAACATTTAGAAGCTCATCATTTTACTTAGTTTTTTTTTGCTTGTACTTTCTCAAAACAATTTTCATTATTAAATAACACACTTAAAATTCTTTAGTCTTAGCTTGATATATTCATTATAACAATCACCAATAACATTCAAAACAAAAAATCAATGAAAATCATAATACAATTAAATAATTGCTATAAAACAAATATGATTACGATTCCACCTTAGTATTTATATTCTATATATATACATAATATTAATTAATTTGGTTCATCAGGTCTTTAGAATAAATTAAGTCCATTATTGCGTTATGGACTTGTTGTCCAATATTGGGCTTAGAATCATTATTATCTGTACAGTTAAGTCCATAATATGGATTCATTACTCCCTTTCAATATCTGAGTCTTATTTATAAATAGTCAATCAGATCTTCTTCAATGCAATCGCAGTTGTCCCAGATGCTTTCGTATTATAACAGATACAAAATTTATTCGTTGTATTTAAACAGACTTCCACCAAATGTAATAATTAAAAGGTTTTTCTACTTCTACTTTAAGCAGATTAAATGTCTACCAAATGTTGGTACCTAGAATTGTGGGTCCCTTACATGGATTTTGACGAATTGTTTTGAGTCTAATTTCCTTATCAAAATATAATTTCGTACCTACTTTACCAAGTCCTATTTCTCTGATTTAATACTGTAGTTATGATATATATGTACTACTATATATATATATAGGTATACATGCAATCAGATTTGTAAAAAAATGACAGCACTTCTTCTGTAAATGCCCTGATTTGGTAAAATAAACTTATTTCCCATATAAAAATTTATCAATTATAGGTTGCAGTCAATCGTGCAGGTATGATAATTTTAAAACCTTCGTTCTTGGTGTACCATATAGGAAGAAAACGACGTTTACAAGTATATTGAAAAAAATTAAGTTCTATTATTAATCAAATCAAACTATGCATTTTTATAACTAGTTACGGTACTTAATATATCATAAAAGCATTAAGAATATGTGCGATATAGACAATTCACATCGTATAAAACTCTTCAGTTGGGGTTCGCTTGATTATATTCCGACACCTTTTGAAGTGCCGATAGATTTGTGTTTTGTCCTTTTTCATAACACGAGTTCTTTGAAAAGCGGTCAGCAGTAGGTACTTTCTGGTCTTTCAGTTTTAATAGTGCTGTGCTACCGGCTGGCGAATCCTTCACATCTGGAATAATAGATGTAATATTGTCTAAATTAATTCGTATGGATTACGGTAATAAATTTAATACTGATTATATTGTACAGAATTACCAATTGTTGAGTTCTTGCCTACTGACAAATCCTTCTGCGCGTTTTCTAAATGGAATTGTGTATGCTTAAAATGTTATATTCATTATAAATAAAATTAATTTACTTGAGTTTGACGCTAAGTTAGATGACACAAAGACGTTTTCGGTTTGTCGGTTTTTGTCAATCTGTCTGCTCCCATGTAATTTAACAGCGGCGCTCAACTCCTCATACAATGACGCCGGCATTTTTTTCTCACACTTCACTGCATTAATATTCTTGGCATTCTTATTCATATGAACGTTTGTTGTAGTATTTGTACTTCTCATTACTTTATGGACATTCTGGTCACCATGCAATAAAGTAGTGGGTCTTTGGGATCTAGTAAATGCGTTTCTACCCAAACCATTTAAAGTAAGAGAAACAGCTTCCTCATTTTCATAAACCTGTGTTTGGATTGACTTCGTTAAGCAAATTGCGCGATTTTCGTCTAAATTTAAGGTGTTGACTTCACTATATTTTCTCGGTCCGTCGTGAATAATTCCATATTCTATTTTATCACGAAGTTTCTTAACTAGTCCTGGTTTTATAAGTGTGGCATGAGGATTACACAAAGTTGCTTGATTTAAATTCAATTCCAATTGTTTTGATGGGCTGTTGAGATCCTTTGGTTCATTCTCTTGTGTGGCTGAAGTGAATATGGTACGAGGAAATCCGGTAGTATCAATATCGGCAAATAATTTTGAATTGAATCCATGAATATGAGATATTTTTCTTGTTGTTTCTGGTGGGTGCTCTAAACATGAAACAAATTGATTAATTTAAAGAACTCAACTTACTTAACATATATCAAAACGTACCTCGTTGTTGGGCAGTGTCTATAAACTGTGTCCGAGCGTCATCAACAGTCAATTGCTGATTAGTTTTAAATGGCTGAAGATCTTTATTCATTTGTAAGGCTTGCATTAATTCTGGAGTACTTATACTAGAACCTGATGTTGACTCGGAGCACTCTATCGACTCAGCATCTTTTTGCGCCTCATGTTTATTGTCCGCCATAGAGTTTTGTTTATCAACAGGCATAAAACATGGAATTAATTGCCCACAACCTTCACATAAGTTTTGTGTTGAAACGAGATAACCTTTCATAGACATGTGGCCTCCAACCGGAGAAGGATTTTGCGCACAATATCTACACAACATTTTCATAAATTTAACAATTAATATCCAAAATAAGTCTAGTCTAAAATCAAAATGTCTATTGATTATTAGTATTTCATTTATTAGAAATAAATTCGCAACAAATAAATTTGGTCGTTAAGAAACCAAAAGAAAAACTGTTGAGAAAATAAATTTTTAAAACTTAAAACTCAAATTGACTTTTTAAAATTTGTCCAAATTTGATTGCTTTGTTGCTCGTATATATAATTTGACACACATAATAATTTGACAGAAATATAAATGTTTTGTAAAAAATAATCTACTACTACTATTTTGGAATAACAGATCAGGTGATCACAGGGTTCCAGTCCTAATGGGAATATGTTGCTGTTGTTGTTACCTGGAGAGATCTACTGCTATAGTACTTTTTGGGAGTGGTAAGGTGCATTTTGTCCTCATACTTGACAATTGTCTATGGAATGTATGCCTCATCACGCAAGAACTTATGTCTAAATAAAGTTTATAAGTAATTTATGTATGTATGTATATTTGCATCTGAAATAAGTATGCAATAAAATCTGCCTTTTTTTGTAGGATATTCCATACAAACGGACGTTTCAGACTGTCGAAGACTTTCTTAAGGTCGAGAAATAGTGCATAAATTGACCAGCGGAATTCATAGCTATGTTCAAAAATGACTCGAACTGTATGTATTAGGTCCACAGGTTAGGTTCTCTCGAAAAGCAAATTGGTTTCCCTTAGAGTAGCTTCAACAGCCTGAGAGATGCGGTTTAGAATAATCAAATTATAACTATTGGATTATAGCTATTGGATAATCATATAATAATCATAATTAACCATTATGATGTGGTTTAGATAACTTATAGTTGTTGCAGTCTTATGTGTTTTATTTTTTTTTTTTTTTTGAATCTTAACTAGAATTTCTTCTTTCCAGCCACTTGCTAGCTCCTCTGTTCTCCATATTTGTTGTAGTATGGGAAGCCGGATGCTTGCTGGAAAGCTGTATTAAGATGTAATTTTAGGAATTCCGTGTGCATATTACCTCGTTCTGGAGATATTTTCTTTTTGACTAGTTTGATTGCATTTAAGACTTTTAAAATTTTAATCAGTTATAGTGTAGTGTTAAGTTATTTAATGTCTTGATTAATTATTACTTTTTTATGGGAACATATACCATGACTGCAAGGGCTTGACATAATAATTGCAGTTTGGACTCTGCTCCATGGTCGTGAAGTAGTTTACTAACTTTAAATGCAAGCTTACAAGTACTTACAAATAACTCTAAAAACTTAGTATTCAAAAAAATGATTTATGTACTCAACTTAAATCAATACCGATGGACGATCCATAGACTAATAGCTGAACAACCTTTTTAAAAAAAAATTTTTGTGAAAATATTACTATATAACAATCAGTAATAGTAATAATAGTTCCATTGTTTCAATTTATAATATCGTTATCAATATCTATTTTCATAAAGTGCTTTTGATTTTGGAATGTTCTATATACAATTTGCTATATTCAATAATAAAATGTATGAACTAGTTACCATACCTGAACTAGTTACCATCGAAAAATTCAAATAAGTTATGAAGCCATTGCGAAGATATGGCATAAAATTCCCCAACTTCTCACTTTTTCAACAAATAATCTTTAAATTAATTTATTGAAGCAATTTTGTGCCAAATCCTAAACGAGTCTATTGGATATACGCGCATTATTAACCAACCTATTTACTGTGCATTAACATCAACACAAAGGGCAAAACGATATAATAGCAATTCTGTTGACACAAAAATACGCGTACGGCAGTGGGGTTTCGGGTGTCCATATCGAAGCACTAAGAAGAAGGATAGCAGCAAGAAAAAAAGCTGAAGAAAAATTCAATTTAAACCATTTCCGATCGGTTTCGTGTGCCTCAAAGCACTTCCTGTTGTTGAATTTTTTGTAATAAAATAAGATTTTTGTAAATAGCAACGAGCTTAGTGACTGAAGAAAAAAAAATATTAAAAAAATGCCGGTTAGCATGGAAAATTATGGCAACGAAAGAAAAGGCTCAAGGAAATTGTTTATGTGCGACAAGTATTGATTGTCTTTTGGCGGCTTAAGCGTACACTGACCCCATAACGCCAAATATTTTCAAATATTGCGGTACCCTTCGCCGTGCGGTACATCTGCTTTGTACAAGCCTCGCTGCAGGTGCGTATATACTTACTTACTTAGATGTTAGATGTTAGACTAGTTAAATAGTTGTAATTTTTTCTTTCAGAGTTGCAAAAAAAACAGCATTAAGTCTGCTTAAAACAAATTGGCAGCACTGTTTTCTTTCGTAGAATATTCCAATAGTTATAATTGGATAATCAAATACCATAATAATCATAATTAACCATTATAATGTGGTTTAGATAATCTATAGTTGTTGCAGTCTTATGTGTTCTATTTTTTTTCTATACTGAAAGAAAAAATTACAGCTATTTTTAAAATATTTATTTTTTATTTTGCATATTTTTGATATATTTCATTTAAACAATTTTTAAATTTGTAAAATTTTTTCATTTCGTTTATATTTTTATTTACTGTTGACAGCTAACTGGAATATTCGTTGAAACTTCCAATGAAAGTTCACAATAGATCTCTTATCGCTTTGGCAACATATTATTCTACAGACGCAATATATGTATTAGCGACCTTAAACGAGCGACGTGTTATTTTTTTACCACACTTCACATTTATAAAAGCAAGAGTCTGGCCAATGCTACAACTGGAGATATTGCTGAGTATGTTAAAACCCTCTTCTTTAACACACTCCAAAAACATAAGCCTAGTTTTGTCTAGGGCTGTACATAGACAAATCAGGTGTTCTGATATTCTATCTTCGAGAATTGGTAGACATGCGTTGCAGAAGATAACACAAGTTAGATCAAGTCTAGCTATATGCCGCCCTATGAACCAGTGCTCTGTAAAAACAGATATTAACCTAAATATCTCTGATTTGCTTTTGTGTATCAAGTCAGAGATTCTGCTTTTGGAATAGATTGGCCATATACCATATGGCCTGGCTACTGTGTTAGTATGGAATCACTCACTTTTAGCCTATCGCAAAAAAATGTGATAGATCAATCTCCGACTGTAGTTGGCAGAGGCAGAGATTGAAATAGGGATATCCGTAGAAGAGGCGCTCAGTGTAACAAGCTCAACTGCACGCTAAGTTCCTACTATATTAGAATACCCGAGAAGTAGTAGAAGTAGTTCGAAAATCAAAGTTATATCAATGGGGAGTGATAATTAGTGAATAAGGAATATTATTGAGTATATATGTGGCGAGATATATGTAAAAGTTGATATATATTTAACAGATTGGTAGTATCTAAAGTTGGTAGAACATGACATGAATGACCGGATTTGTTAATGCAATAGCCGATTATTGATTTTGCACCACAATAATAAACCGTCACACAAAAGTATCGTTATGGCAAAAATTCAGTATGAGTAACATAGGTTTATATTCAACTGATATGGCTCCAATAAATTTTTTTTCGCTCCTAAAATTGCAATTATAACTTCGGAAGATAATTACATTTTTGAAAAAAAAAACCTGATTCGATGATTTTTATTTTTCATATTGAAATTGTTGCTATATTTTTGTTATAGTGTAAAATTGTCATGAAACTTAAAAGACTACAGTTGATATGTACATACATTTATGTAAAATGTATTTAATTTAATCAATTTTAGCCAAACAAACTTTACTTTGGTGATGCTGTTTATTGAAATACACGGGAAAAAAGAAAAAATATGTATGAGAAACCACAGAGTGAGATTTCTTTCGAAACCATAAATGACAAAGCAGTTTTTTTTTTTTTCAAGGGAACTGAAATGCTTGCTTTATCAGTATATCTTAAGGGATTTAGCGTTTCATTTAAAAACAAATATGAAATATATATTAACAAAATATTGGTACCCTAAAAGCAAAGTTTTTTGACTTACATTTAGTGAAGCATTTATTTGTCACATCTTTAACTTTTGGTTGACATGTTCAGCGGAAAAAATAGGGATATTAACCTACTTTAGAGTTATATGTTATTTACTTGATTATGGGAAATTACTATAAATTACACACAATATTTTCATGATAATCGATTGCTAGTAGCATTTATACTTATTAGTAAATAAAGTAAAAATGACCATCTTTCACAAAAATCTACGATTTATATACTTTAGAAGAATCTCATCATAGATTTTAATCCACAACTCTTTTATGGAGATAGCATTATATTTGCTAATTGGCTTGTATGAAAATATTTTTTTATAATGAGATTTTTTGAATAGTAGTGAACTACAACGACAAAAATTCATTTTTATATTATTTCAATTATATGCATTCTTGGCTAACCACACAACTGTTTCAAGTATTGCCAAATATGCATCATCGGTGGTCTTGAAAATATTTCTTATATTTAATTATTTGTAAACAATTCTCTTGCAAGTACCTAGAGTTGAATGTGTACCCTGCCAAATTGGAAGGTCAGAGTCAGCGTTTATTAGCCAACTGATCCAAAGCTGTACGTGACTTTAATGTTCGCACATTTCTCTGGAGTTTTGTTACTTTACTGTGGAACTTCATTAACAAATTCATTTGCTTTGTTTATATTAGAACGAAATCATAAATTATTTGTTAGATTTCAATATTATTCTGTTTGTAGAGGTATTATTTGTACCAATAACAATTCTGATAACAACAGACCCGTGTAATAATATGATGTCGAGATCATGGAAAACAAAAGTGATTACAAAATCGCTGGCATTTTGATCTGTACTATATGCTAGAGATTTTGTAACTCACTAAACTTTAACGCCAGTGGTATTATGATGCTATAGACTATAAGCTTCGTATCTCCCTAAATTATAACGCCACTGGCATTTTGATGGCATAGGCTAGAACTTTTATATTATCACTAATTTTTATAACGACAACGGTATTTTGATATCAACACTATAATCTTGAACTATTAGTTTCTATAATAAAGATATTCTCCTATTCTCTCAAAAGTAAAAATAATCATTTTTTTGCTTTACTCCTTGGTTTTGATTTTATTTCTCGAATAAGTTGATGAAGAAATTTATTGCAACGAACCGGACCATGACTAGGTAATACCTCAGCAAAATAAACAGCGAATCCAAGTCGTTACACATGAATCTCATAATAATATTAGCAGATTTAACTATTTAAAGGAAAGCAAGTATAAGTGCGGCTAAATGTTTTTAAACAAAATAGAGTATTACCATATTGCTGGCATAATTAAATAGAAATCCAATGCGTATTTTACAATATTATTTGACAAACTTCACATGTTTTTATTTATTAACAATTAAATATATCAATATTAAAACATATTAAAAGATTAAAATTCATCCTGAATGTGCACCGCCATTATGGGCGCCCCATTTAGACTTCACAACGTCCTTTGTTAGCTCTTTCATTTTTTAAGTTCTTCAAACATTCCTCACCATTTTATGTTAATCTTTCTTGAAGGTGTGATGATAATTTTGGAAATTAATATGGGAATTAATTGTTGTATATAATAACAATTAATGTAACAGATAACACACTAAGGCAAACAATCAATATAATTTTTTTCCTTACACTTATAATTTCGCTACCGTTACTAACTGTACGATGATCTTGATTATCCATATCTTTTCTTCCATAGAACAGAAGAAAGTACTGACCCGAATTTTGTTCCGGTTCTTATTCAGATACCTCAAAATAATAAGTTTAATTAATTTACATAAATTTAATTAATATGTTATTTTGGATGGTAAGATTTAGTGTAGCATACAATCAATATAGTTTAATCGGATATCGGATTAAATAATTTATTATTGTTACTATAAATAAAATGATACCATACTTATTGTATGCTTGCATACATACAACATTATAATTTCTGTGTTAAACAGTAAAAATAATTAAACAGACAGACCATGTACCGCAAAAGTTTGCCTTTTATATACATATATAATACATATATTGAATATTATCAAAACTTTCATTTTTGCAGGCACATATATAAACGTCACGTTTAAAATGTTTTATATCAGTTATCATTTTTCCACTTATTAAAAACATTGTTCTTCAGTTGTTTCTAGGTATTCGTCCTTCCAGCAATTTCCAGATATCGATCTTTCTAGTTAGTCATTTGTTTTCAGGTATTCGTACTTTCAGTACTTTCCAGCGCTGTTTACTCATCAGAATGAACGGTCCAGAACAGGTTATTAGCTTTGCTCTAACCTTGGCATTACCTAAAGTACATTTAGCTGCAATGGTACGGAAAGCGTAGAACAGCTATGCAAAGAGCGGATTTTTTGTAGCATCCGTAAAGTGAGGTTGTGTCTGGTGCTAGCGCAGTTCTAATGGGACTTGTGATTAGATTCATAGTTGTGTAGAGATTTAATGAGAATAATAATATTTTACCGTTAAAGAAACTGTCTCCATTGTATTTTAAATAGATATAATAAAGGAAGTAAATATATGGAGCAGATTAGTCAATAAAAAGATTTAAACAAAAAAAATTGTATTATGTATGTGTTATGTATTATTATAGTGAAAGTTCTGATAAAAGTAGCCGCTTTAAGCGTCTATTTATCTGGCTTTGTCAATTGGTGACTGCATCATTGCAGCGATAGGGCTATATTTTTGAATAACTTCTATGACATCTGTGAAATGATTTATACTCATAGATAACTCTCTGCACTATGAAAATGGAATAGGTTTTCAGCATTTTTTATCATCTGTCGGAGTAGCACGAAATATGAACATGCATTTTCTTTACTAAAATCTTTGTTAAAAATTTGTTAAGCTTTATTTCTTATTGCATGTATTTTTTAGCGAATATAGGTACTACCGATCGTTTCGGAATAGGTGAAGTTAATAGAAAACCTGTGCTTAGATCATACATTTTTTCCCGTACACATTTTTTAGAACTTCCTGCACCTAAACCGGTGCTCACTCTTGGCTTCATGTAAAATGTAAGATGACAGCAGAATATGAAAAGCGAATAAGTGCATGCTATTTCTCCTTCAATTGTTTACTCATAGATGGCACAGCTCCAAAAATGTTTTTGGGACCAGTTTTTTAAGATCTCGCCAAATCGTTTGTATTTATTGATCTTATTTGAGTTATTGTCTACATGAGTGGTTGAAGTTAAAGGGTTTAAATTAACCTTCATAGCATGGGTACTCTCATGGATAGATGTATCTTTTATTCGTATTGATGTTTTTAAATGATGTTGATGAAAATGGAAACAGTATTATATGATCATGATCTTTTCTCAGCTTCAAATCATTTTTCCATTAGCACTTTTTAGTTTTTGCTTTCAGCTATGGCATCACATATTAAGAAAATTTGATATTTAAAAAAATTAATAATTTATTGTCATTTATGCAGGGCACAATAGACCCAATAGGTGGACTGCCATATTCCCTCTAAACAATAAATATGATTTATGCAAATTATTTGAAACGGTGGCTTTAGTGGGTTCAAGTCTCACATTGTGGCTTTCGATGCTTTCCACCTACTGCAACAAGAAAAAATTTTTAATCGCGTTTGGACGACTTGCTGAAAACTACTGAGTGGTCGATATCTGAGAACTTTTAATCTTAAGATTTTGTATATGTATATGCAATAAGAAAGAGCTTTTATGTTGATGACACTTGAAACAAATTAATCTGTGTAGTATACATACAATGTTATGCAAGCTCTTAATGTACAGAGTTTTTTTTATTACCTTTCCATATGGTTTGAAGATTATACGAGAGATCGTTCGAAAGGGAGGAATCTTTTTATATTATTTATAGAGGTACTCGTCTTAAAACGAAGACAATATTAAAATAAAAACATTCAAAAAATTTAGCAATATCTCAACATTTAAATTTAAGTGTTAGCTTAAGTTACTTACTATCTTTTAGTCCAATAAATATTCTTGTAACTTAATGCCTAATATGTTATTGTACTCCCTTGACAATGCTTCATGTAATTTTTCTTTTATCGAAACTAAAATTACTAATTAAAGGAATGAATTTCAGAAATGCCTGGAGGATTACTTAAAGCGATCTCAAAGTTACCACTTTAAAAGAGACAAAATAAATGTCAATTAATTACTGATGTTTTTGTGGTTTATTTGATTCCTAAAACTATTTGTGGAGAATGTATTTAACGACCAATTTACGACCTAAAACTATGTAAACAGTATCACAAGCAAAATTTACATCACATTCAGCTCACACTGAAACAGACTTACAATAAAAATTCTTGAAATTTGGTTATATGAATATCACACGCCCTACACAATGATGTCACACTTTTTACCCATTAATCACTCTGTGATGTAGAGGATGGTTTCTTATTCAATAACATGCGTTTTCTGTAATTTTCATGGTGATATCTTGCTTGTATCTTGTGCTTTTACATTGAAAATATATTTCGATATGAAGTGTTGAATTAAATTATTGCTGTGAACTTGAAAATGCAAATGAGAAAATTAAAAAAATTGAAAACAAATTTCATTTTACAATTAAATATTTTCAATAAGCTTTAAACATTATATATAATTGCAAGAAATGACTAAATAAAAAATAAAAATCTCGTCATTCAAGAGCATATTTTCGTGTGATTACACTAACACACTTACAGTGCGCGCAAACAGCTTTATTCTTTAAAAATTTTGCTTGAATAATAACTCTTGAATGTGAGCATGTTCAACTGCGGTTGCTAGAATATATTTGAACAAGAGAGAGCGCAACTTGAATGACATACAAAAATGATAGTCTGCACTGCGCTTAATGGACACGTCAAAATCGAAATTGTTGTTGTTGTTGTTGTTTTCAATGCAAATTAAAAAACTGAGAGTGAGAGAAAAAAACAAATGTCGGTTTAAATTCTGTCATAAGAACCGAAACTATATGTGCCACGTCACTCAATCAAAGCAGTGTTGTATGTATGTATGTATATATTTCCTTTAAAATTTAGGCACAGTCAATTATTACAAAAATAATAGTAAAAATACGAACTTGACCAACTGGTCTGATACTCTGCCTAACATGCATAGCCCGAAAGAGTCAATTTTGTTGTGCCCGTGTCACTGTACATGGAAAGTAAATATTGTGAAGTTCTTTTTATAAAAACTTAGGTAAAATTGCAGCATCTGGATAAATATTGACAATATCCGTAATGATCAGTCAATATCTGTTTAAAAATTAATAAAACCCAACCATACTTTCTGATCGTATCTGACTGATATGAAGGCTAACCATATTACATATCTATCAAAATCGATATTTAATCGGTGTCCAAAAATCACTAAGCAATATGACAATGAGTTTCAAGAGAGAACAATGAATAACAACGAAATATATACCAAAATCGGGTTAAGCCATATTTTTAGTATTTAAGTATGTAAACGTTATAAAATTCTGCACTTAAATTTTTTCGGAAAAAAACTGGAAATAATTCAAAATCTATTAATCAGTTTCTTGCCAGGTTCACTCAAATAATTGAGGAGCGAAATATGTCTCCTGATGAAATTCATAGCGCCGATGAGTCAAGTTTGTTTTGATAGTTGAAATTGATAGTGAAGACGAGAAAAACGAGCTGGAGTTGAGGCTAAAGAAATCATTCCCCCGCAAAATATTACGTCAACTAATGTTATAGGTGCATACAATACGTACACATTCAGTGGGTCGAGGAGAATGAAATACGTACCCACACATGATATTTTAGTTTTAAAAAAACGTAAAGAAGAAGCTGTGCTAAAAAGTATCACTCATGCTAAAGAAAGCAATTATAATTTACAGATAATTTTGTTGATTATTATAAATAAATATTCATGTATATAGGTATAATAGGTCAATAAGTCCTAAGTTTGTGAGATATAAAATTTGTTCAATAATTATAATATAATAATAAAAGAAATTTCGAGTTTTATTGTGTATTTACTTATTTGTATTGTTAGATCTATTACGTGAGTTTTTCCTCGGTAAGTGCAATAACTGGGTACTTGCAAGAGCCTGGTTATTATTTAGGTGGCAATAACCGAGTACGTACTTTACTTGGATTAATTTTTATATTTCTAAAACAAAAAAGTTGCTTATCTCAATTAAAAAAGAGATTTCCATTAAAATTTTGGAAAATAATTAGAAAAAGAACTGAAAGAACTTAAAATTTATGACAATAATTAAAATATTTTTTTCTCAAAATGACAGTAATTTAAAATAAAAACTGAAACTCTTTGTAATTTAAAAAAAAAGTTATAAATTTATTCAAAATATAATATCTATGGCTCGTTAATGTAAGTTTCTCACTTCGTTTTCTCAAACGATTTTCTCACCTTTCTCACTTTTTCTCACAATTTTCGTGGGAGGCGCAATATATTCATAAAGAATAATAACACACACATTCATATAATAGCTTAAAAATATATATTGTATTACGCATATTTAGTATTCTAATTATTTTAAATATATATGTTGAACGTTTTCTGAGTTAGTGCATCTGGGCACTTTTACTCTTTGATAGCTGACGGGTTTCTGCAGAGTCCACCCTTCTCACTGACTACTTTGTGTATTTCGCATAAGCTTCGTGATTATTCAATAACTGATCTAAGATCTGCGTACCGCCTCATATGGTTAGAGATTACTCTGAGATTAGATAGTGCTAAGTGCCCTACTTATTGGTTTTGCATATAGTTTCAGAGCTCTTTCCCTTATGTATTTTTTGATCGGATCTATTCTAAGGTCTCTTAGCATATCATTCGTGCGGATATACGATGGCACTTTGAAGAGTTTTCGGAGAGCCTGACTTTGAGCAACTTGTAGCTTCTGGATAGTAGAGTCGGCAGCTTTGCTATAAGCAACACACCCATAAATTAGTGCTGGTCTAATTATCTGGCTGTAGATCAGTTCTCTATTCTTCGCGCTAAGGTCGTTTTGATTGCAGTGTTTTTGCAATTATATTCAATACAACAATTATAATAAACGCAAACTTAAAACAAATTAAAATATGGTTTTTCAATTTAAATATGAAATAAAATAACAGAAATTATTTATGAATATAATTCCTTGTAATAAAGTCGCGTATTCTTCGTTCTTCATTTAAAAAAGAAGTACTGCTGTAAAAATCTGTAGAATCGGTTTCTGTTTGTTGGTGATTCTGTAACACCGGCCGGCATGGAAAAGTTATGGTGTTTACTATTATTATGGAGAGAACAACAGGTATTTTTTATAGATATTACTTAACAATCAAATCATGCTGAAATGACAAGCATGAGTTATGCATAATGACATTTACATGCAACATTATATGTAACAATAACAACAACAACAACAACCAAATCATAACGTTGCCAGAGCAAAGCGAACTAGATATCTGGGTTATAGAGGATATCTGGAATCACCCAGTAACCAATTTGAATTATTATTTTGCATGTAATTGGCTTCTATAAACTTTTTGGTTGTGCTGTTCTCCCATATGAAGGCACCGTTAGCGTGCATAGCATCCCAAGATTTTTAAATCATGATCGCAAATAATCTGCACATTTTTCGAAAAATAACCTTTTCTATTTCTGTAGCGATGCTCTATTTCTATGTGAGTTTTTTCTTTCAACTTGCGTACAATCACAGCACCTATAACACCTGGAAAATCTGTCGCAATTAAGAAACAGTGTGACACAATCATTGTATTGTTCTCAACTGCAGAAGTGGAAAAAGTTGACCAACACTGTTTTGGGAGATACGCATCTGACTTACGATACAATCAACTACAACTTCTCGTTCGAACAATTGAATACTTAAAACATAAAATGCAAATATTGTAAATAAGTGACGTCAATAAAATGACACATCCTTCTGGAGTGATCGCAATTTCAATCAGAATATCTTTAAAAATAGGATCCCAAAGCACGGTAATGTACTCGCAAGTATTTTATTGAATCAATTCTTCAGTAAGTCGATATCTTTCGTATGCTTTCTACATCCACAATAAATTATATTTTTTCTAGTTTTATGATATTACTGACTGTCCTACATCAATACATGAAGACTATGAAATATTTTACTACACAGAAAGACTGCTATCATAAAACCCATTTAGAGACCAATATTACTAATATTAGTTTAATAGATTTCAAATGAAAGCTTAGAATTTCTCTTATATGTGTATGTCGCACAAGCCATGAGGATCAAATTCCTTTGAAGCGGAGTGACATATTATATAGTTCAGAGCCAACTGTTTTTGAATAATAGATTTAGACTTAAGGTATTGTAAAACGTTTGCGAAACTAAAATTTTGTTTTTACTTTTACTTAATTAACTTAAGTTGGCAATACTCGAAACAGCTGTATGGTCAGCCAAAAATTCAATTAATTAAAATAATTTAAAAAAAAAAAAAAAAAAAAAAAAAAAAAAAAAAAAATAAATAAATTTTTGTTGTTGTTTCACTACTGTTCGAAAAACCTCTTTATGAAATATAATAAGTTTCTATTAAAATATAATAGTCACTTTCGTCTGGAAAATTTGACGTTAAATTACAACTTATATATTCTCACAAAATATTGGTCTCGCCCGTGCGACTAGTGGAGTAACATTAGCATGACTTTCTCAGCATTACGTTCCTAGATTAGGTTCTATACATAAGAAAGAACAAATCATGCAATAAATAATGCCTCTACGAATAGAATAGTATTGAAATTTAACAATTAAAAATATAAAAAAATATAATTAATTAATTAATTCAATTATTCTACAGCTGGTTTATGATTTCGTTCTAATATAAACACAGCAAGTAAAATTGTTAATAAAAACTTTCATAGTAAAAGTAACAAAACTCCAGAAAAATATGCGAACAAAAAAGCCAAGTACGGCTTTGGATCAGTTGGTTAAGGTGCGCTGATTCTGAGCTTCATATTTGGCAGGACCCGAGTTCGATTCCTGGTACTTGCAGTCTCAAAAATAATTATTTACGAATAATTAAATATAAGAATTATTTCCAAGACCACTGATGAAGGGTATTTGGCAATACTCGAAACAGCTGTATGGTCAGCCAAAAATTAAATAAATTAAAATAAATTTAAAAAAAAAAAAAAAAAAAAAAAAAAAAAATAAATAAATTTTTGTTGTTGTTTCACTTCTGTTCGAAAACCTCTTTATTAATTAACTTAATAAATAATTAAAAGACTATTTTTAGTTAAAGAATTTGTAGACGTATGCAATGGCCAATAGATGGCGTCCTTATAAATACTTATTCCTTATTATTATAATATCTTATTCAGGATTGTGCTTTAGGTACATCCTAATTATATCTCAAAAAATTTGTATAAAAAAGAAAATGGACCAATCTAGAGTACTGCCTCGACTACTGCTGCTTAAAGCAGAAATAGTTTTTCCCATATTCTAATATAAATATTTCGCAAATGTCCAAATGAGCCATTTTAAACTAAATAAATTTATGCTACATTTATAAGGTTATTATTTCATAAGCAACTTAAAGTCATATGTTGTAAACTGCTGACGGGAGGGAGAGAGGAATTAATGTTTATGCTGAATTCAGGACATCAACTGCGTCACATTGGAATACATGCATCCGCACATATGGTGTGAATGCGACAGTATTAATATATATAGTTAGGTGTTGGCTGATTTTGATTTATCTGTTTATTTTAGATTTATGTACAGCTGGCATTCACATACACATATATTTGATATCATATTTATATACATACAAACATCGGTTTGGGGAATTATGCTGAAGGACGGTGATGGTTGCTGTCAATGCGCCACTGTTTGCTAATGATTGATGACATTCGTATGAAGTGTTTTATTGTGAATTTAATTTAATTGTCCTTTAATGATTTTTGTTTTACTAAAGGATTATATTTTCGGTCATGTGGGAGTAATAACTTACATGAGCAATAAAGAACATTTATATATTCATCTATTTTAATAGGGCTCTCAAATGCAAATAATAAACAAATAAACATACTTATTACTCCAGGAAAATCCTGATAATATAATTATAAATAGTGATGTCATTTTATTATGAATTTAGTAATCCTATTTAATATGATATTTGAAGTAGCTATGTAAGTTTTAAATTTATAGACTTTTTAATGTATTCACATCACACGGAGGCACTCAGGAAACTCATTTCACCATTAGACAAAATTAAATTTTATTTGAAAAGGTTAATTGACAAATTATTATTATTATTATTATTGCAGATTAGTTTCAAGTCTAACATTTTGAGAAAATGTAATTTTAAAGACAGTTAAATTATTTGTTGTGTACTTCTCACGATACATTTATTGACAGCACTTTTCAGTTGGAAAAGTGGTCTTCAAAGACATTGTCTTCAAGACTGTCTTTGATACTGCGTCCACATAATCAAGCAAATTTGCAAAACATGAATGAAAAAAATCTCTCTTATGCTTAATTTTTCATTTGTAATGTTCAGAGCAACCTATGTTGCTATGCCTTTATTATTGTCAGTACCAATTTTGAATGAAGGGAATAAGCATTTTATTATTATGTTGAGACTACTTGAGTCAGTGCACTTGGGCACTTTTACTCTCTATTAACTGCAAGGTTTCTTTGTAACTCCTCTAAATGCCTTGACTGGATTATTGGATTATTGTTTATCGCTTCATCAGACTAAGCAACAATTGACCTTATATCTGCATACCTCCCCGAGGAACCTGTAACCATTCTGAGATTCGCTAACGCGGTGTTGATAAGCCTGTCAGTTTTTGTAAATAATTTCAGGGCTCTATCCTTTATGTATTTTTTGATCGGATCAATCTAGAGGCCCCTGAGGATGACATTCGTCTAATGGTACCATGGTAACTTGAAAAGTCTTCTCAGAGCCTGGCTTTGTGCAATTTCTAGTTGGCGAATAGTAGGCATCACACTGTATTATATCAAAGCATGAGCTGGACCTCGATGATATAAAGGTATTACACCAAGAAAATAATCAACAAAAACGCTTTTTCTTGGAAATATTATACATCCTTCAAACTCCTAGTGATACCAGACTCAATTTTAAAACTGACATAGAACACTATGCTCAGGTATACAAAAAGACCTTCAACAAATCCGGAAGAGAATTAATATATCTTTCCTATATATGCCATTTTCATATCTATTTTCATAGTATTGTTTAATTCTTTTCTATATACATATGTTATATATAATTCATGTTTCGATGTGAATGTATTTTATAATTATTTCTTTGTGATAATATATGTACTAAAATATTGTTACATTGTGTTTAAATTTTATAGTAGCCTGGTGATGACTATAGATTATAGTCGAAATATCGTTTAAAATAAAATCTTTTAAAAACTTTTCATTTGTTCTGGAAACGTTGGATTATTCGAAGTCACTTTGACCAGCGGTTCCCCATAGTTCAGTACCATATAACTATGCAGGTTTTAAAATTTGATTGTAGAGCAGAATCTTGTCTTGCACAGTAGTGCAGCAAATATGATAACGATTGCGCTTAAGTGTTTAAATTCTATAAGTAATCGTAAAAGTTATAGAGAGCAAATTTCTACTCTCAAATGGTCTACCAAATGTTGGTACCTAGAATTGTGGCTCCCTTACATGGATTTTGACGAATTTTTTGAGTCTAATTTCTTTATCAAAATATAATTTCGTACCTACTTTACCAAGTCCTATTTCTCTGATTAAATACTGTAGTTATTATATATATGTACTACTATATATATATATAGGTATACATGCAATCAGATTTGTAAAAAAATGACAGCACTTCTTCTGTAAATGCCCTGATTTGGTAAAATAAACTTATTTCCCATATAAAAATTTATCAATTATAGGTTGCAGTCAATCGTGCAGGTATGATAATTTTAAAACCTTCGTTCTTGGTGTACCATATAGGAAGAAAACGACGTTTACAAGTATATTGAAAAAAATTAAGTTCTATTATTAATCAAATCAAACTATGCATTTTTATAACTAGTTACGGTACTTAATATATCATAAAAGCATTAAGAATATGTGCGATATAGACAATTCACATCGTATAAAACTCTTCAGTTGGGGTTCGCTTGATTATATTCCGACACCTTTTGAAGTGCCGATAGATTTGTGTTTTGTCCTTTTTCATAACACGAGTTCTTTGAAAAGCGGTCAGCAGTAGGTACTTTCTGGTCTTTCAGTTTTAATAGTGCTGTGCTACCGGCTGGCGAATCCTTCACATCTGGAATAATAGATGTAATATTGTCTAAATTAATTCGTATGGATTACGGTAATAAATTTAATACTGATTATATTGTACAGAATTACCAATTGTTGAGTTCTTGCCTACTGACAAATCCTTCTGCGCGTTTTCTAAATGGAATTGTGTATGCTTAAAATGTTATATTCATTATAAATAAAATTAATTTACTTGAGTTTGACGCTAAGTTAGATGACACAAAGACGTTTTCGGTTTGTCGGTTTTTGTCAATCTGTCTGCTCCCATGTAATTTAACAGCGGCGCTCAACTCCTCATACAATGACGCCGGCATTTTTTTCTCACACTTCACTGCATTAATATTCTTGGCATTCTTATTCATATGAACGTTTGTTGTAGTATTTGTACTTCTCATTACTTTATGGACATTCTGGTCACCATGCAATAAAGTAGTGGGTCTTTGGGATCTAGTAAATGCGTTTCTACCCAAACCATTTAAATGAAGAGAAACAGCTTCCTCATTTTCATAAACCTGTGTTTGAATTGACTTCGTTAAGCAAATTGCGCGATTTTCGTCTAAATTTAAGGTGTTGACTTCACTATATTTTCTCGGTCCGTCGTGAATAATTCCATATTCTATTTTATCACGAAGTTTCTTAACTAGTCCTGGTTTTATAAGTGTGGCATGAGGATTACACAAAGTTGCTTGATTTAAATTCAATTCCAATTGTTTTGATGGGCTGTTGAGATCCTTTGGTTCATTCTCTCGTGTGGCTGAAGTGAATATGGTACGAGGAAATCCGGTAGTATCAATATCGGCAAATAATTTTGAATTGAATCCATGAATATGAGATATTTTTCTTGTTGTTTCTGGTGGGTGCTCTAAACATGAAACAAATTGATTAATTTAAAGAACTCAACTTACTTAACATATATCAAAACGCACCTTGTTGTTGGGCAGTGTCTATAAACTGTGACTGAGCATCATCAACAGTCAATTGCTGATCAGTTTTAAATGGCTGAAGATCTTTATTCATTTGTAAGGCTTGCATTAATTCCGGAGTACTTATACTAGAACCTGATGTTGACTCGGAGCACTCTATCGACTCAGCATCTTTCTGCACCTCATGTTTATTGTCCGCCATAGAGTTTTGTTTATCAACAGGCATAAAACATGGAATTAATTGCCCACAACCTTCACATAAGTTTTGTGTTGAAACGAGATAACCTTTCATAGACATGTGGCCTCCAACCGGAGAAGGATTTTGCGCACAATATCTACACAACATTTTCATAAATTTAACAATTAATATCCAAAATATGTCTAGTCTAAACTCAAAATGTCTAGTGATTATTATTATTTCATTTATTAGAAATAAATTCGCAACAAATAAATTTGGTCGTTAAGAAACCAAAAGAAAAAACTCTTGAGAAAATAAATTTTTAAAACTTAAAACTCAAATTGACTTTTTAAAATTTGTCCAAATTTGATTGCTTTGTTGCTCGTATATATAATTTGACACACATAATAATTTGACAGAAATATAAATGTTTTGTAAAAAATAATCTACTACTAGTATTTTGGAATAACAGATCAGGTGATCACAGGGTTCCAGTCCTAATGGGAATATGTTGCTGTTGTTACCTGGAGAGATCTACTGCTATAGTACTTTTTGGGAGTGGTAAGGTGCATTTTGTCCTCATACTTGACAATTGTCTATGGAATGTATGCCAAATCATCAAAGAACTTATGTCTAAATAAAGTTTATAGGTCATTTATGTATGTATGTATATTTGCATCTGAAATAAGTATGCAATAAAATATGCTTGGAAAACCTTAGCGCTGCATATATGCTAAGGTTTTTCAAGCATATGTATATATACTGCATAGAGCTGTATATATACAGTTTTATGCAGTTACATTTTTTCTTGTCTGGGTAGTCTTGTTAAAAAATGCTCTTAATGGTATTAAGTGTTGTGTTTCTATTCTAACCATTCGAATATGTAAGTAGTGTTTGTTAACTTGTTAAAATAATATTTAGTAAGTTTCTGCATTTGTTCGTTATTTAACAATTTATGCTATTCATATTTATTTCTATCTAGCACCAGACAAACATCAATTATGACAAACATGAATTAATAAATTTTAACAGCAAATTAAGAAAACTCTAAAAAAAGTGCGAGCATCGAAGTCAAGTACGGCTTTGGGTTAGTTGGCTAATGAACGCTGACTCTGAGCTTTAAATTTGGAAGAGCTCGAGTTCGATTCCTGGTACTTGCAGTCTCAAAAAATTATTTACGAATAATTCAATACCAGAAATAATTCCAAACCTATTTAAATAGTTTAAACAATTTTAATATTATGAATATAAAATATTTTGAAATATATATAAAATTTTTTAACTTATTAATTTTTTTGTGAAAGGAAATTTAAAAATTTCCTACATTCTGAAAATTGCCTTTATAAAATGTAGTTTGCTTACATTATGTGCACATTATGTGCAACAGTCTTGCTTATATTATAAGCTAATACTCTTATAAAATATAAATAAGGTTTTCTATTACTGACTGGCGAGATAAATAGCAATAATTTTTTTTCTACTTTTCTTTGTAGAGTACAAGCATCACCACCCGACATCACTGCCCGCCAATAACCGGAACAGCACTAATTTCTGGATATATGCTTTCCCTGCTTCGGTGTTACATGTGTAAATTAAGGACTAAATGGTTTGTTGAATTCCAAATACTAAGATTAAAGTTAAGGTACAACATGTACAAGGACTAAAATAAAAATAAAACTCGGTACTGTAGTACGAGTCGATTCGATTAATTCAGAAAGTACCGTAAGGAACGAACGAATTTTTATCGGGACAGGAAAAAAATTTGCAAAATACATGATATTTTTAGGTTAACAGTTGGAATAGAAGAATATGATACAAATATATGATAATTATTAAGATATGAGACAAACTCTATATGGTGTGTCTAAGAACTTTAACTTTAGGTGAAAGATTCTTGTACCACAAAACAAGATATATCGTATTGGGACGATCCATTTACAACGTTTGAGATGCAGAATAAAAAAGAAACTCTATACAAAGCAATCATACATTCGAAGTACCTGTATTAATCCAACCCAGATGCCTTATATTACAATAATATTAAATTTAAACATAATCAAAATAATTTCTAGAAAACCTTATTTTTCTTAAATTTTTGGATGAACATTCTTTCATATTTCTTATATCATATATCTTATATTTCTTATATCTTATATGTTTACTTATAGCTTTTTGTATAAAATATGATTTCGTCATTTATTGGGCATTAAAAATTGTTTATAAAAACTTATTCAAGAACAGAAAACAAACTTTTAAATATGACATTTCAAGTGACCTTTCAACTCATCAGGGCTTCGAAATGTAATTGCATTTGAATGGATATCTTAAATGTGTTTAAATTAAGTGTTAATTGGTTAAAATGTAGTTCAAATCAAATAACTTAGTTTTTTAAAATGTATAATTTAAATTTTTATAGTTTGCACTCTTTTCGTCAATTTAATAAAGTTTAAAAACTGAAAAACGATGCTCATAACGTATGTATAGGCAAGTATTGAACTCGTACCATAGAGTCGAAACTGAAATGAATCACTATTTCTCCTTCGTTTCGACTTTATTCCTCTTTTTTCTAACAAAAAATCGTTTTTACCCAGTCTTTAGCTTGTGGTGGAATTTTGTTTCTGACCATAACACAACCAAGCCATATATTAAAATATTCTTTTTATAATTCTCATATACTTTCAAAAAAATTATTTATAAGATTATTCATTTCGAACTGAAAGGAATTGTCTAATGTTAATATATTGTAAATAAACACTAAAGAAACTTGAATTGTGTGATCCTGGAATTCCTAATGAAATATTAGTTGCCTAACTACTGCACTTACTTTACGGAAATCCTAGAATAAATGCTAATTAATGTTAATGTTATCTTTCCTATGCTTTTTTTATTTGCTTCTCCATAGATAAAATCCTGCTTTAATGCAATATGAATAAAAATTTTCATTGTGTAAATACATAGAGACTATGGCTGTATATATGTGTCAATCAAAACAAAAATGTTTTCTATAAATCTTTTAACTATAAGTTTTAATAAATTTATAAATATATCTTCAGAATAAATAAATAAAAAAAATTACATTTATCTCAAATATATTATTTTGTATTTAAAGTTATAATCAGAAAAACTTTGTATGAGTGAATTGTTTATTTCTAATAGATCTATAAATTTTTTTGGTTCCATAACTCCACAATTAAATATGTCGGAAATATAAGCAATTAAATATGTGTTTTATGGAAAAAATGATTATTTTCCAAAATTTGGTGCTTTTGGGGCTCCATTTCTATTTATCCAATTGAACTAAAATTTTACACAGATTATTTTTTTAGTGAAATGAACCGATTTGAAGGAGCAGTCAACCGATTTCTCGAAAAAAAAAATTGCCCATATACCTTAATGGCACCCTAATATATATATATATGAAATAAAACAATTGTTCCAGAAAAATTCTTAAAACTCTTATTACTGACAAAATTTAAAGAAGTATAAAATTAATGTTAAATAATTTGAATATTTGTTACGGAAGAGAAAAAAATTTAAAAAAAAATCACAAATCAAATTAATTTAAATAAATTTAAATTAAAAGTTAATGCATTAAACTATTAATAAAAAAAATATACAAAAAATAATAATAATAATGAAAAACATTTAGTTTTAAATTCAAAAAACAATATTTAGGTGAGACAATTTGTGCGATGAACTCGTTCTTTCACTTTTAAAAAAATCGAATTTTTATTTTTGTATCAAACAAAATAGATTTATAATTAAAACAAAAGAGATATATTTTTATAATTTGAAGAAAATATTTTTGACAAAGATCAAAGAAATTATTATTCCAGCGCGTAATTATATCATAAAGGTGAAGTTATGTCTCTTGAATACATGGCGCCCGGGGTTTCTCTTATCCTTTCGTAAACGACGGATGACCTGTGCTAAGAAATATAATAATTTGGCTGAATGAGCCAGGTTAAGGGTTTCTTTTTTTCTTAACGACCTCCAGGAGCTTAACACCAAAACAAAATGATGATCCTTTGTCCACAACAATCTCCTGTTCGTAACTAATTCTCACCCTACTTTAAAATTCTTATAGTTCCATTTCGCTTACTTTGTGAAATTTATTTTTCAACAATTCATAAATGATCAGATATAGTTATTTTTCGCCACATACAGAAACAATGTAAATTTTCTGTTCTTTTAGTTATTCATTTATTGTACACTTTTGTCTTTCAAATATAGGTACAAGTCAAGTACGGCTTTGGGTTAGTTAGTTAAGGAGCGCTGACCCTGATCCCTGGTAATCCTTGGTATTTATGTTACAGTCTCAAAACAACTATTTACAAATAATTAAATACAGGAATTATTTCCAAGGCCACTGATGATAGGTATTTATTTCTATATTCTTTTACAAAGAAATCTCATATATAAAAAATGGTGAAAGTTAATTGCATTTTAAAGTATTCAAGCAAGAACACTAAATACTAGAGAACTTCTCAATTGAGATTTTAAAAAATTTGTCTAATGTGTGTAGAAATGAAATTGCTTGAGTTGAGATGTCCTCTTGTACTTAGTGTTCTTGATTCAAGTACTAGTTTTTATTAAAATACTAATGAAAAATACATATATAAATAATATCAGTATTTCGTCAATAAATTTCTTAAAACTTATTGCATTTCACATTTCTTAAATTTATTAATTAAATTTTTGGTTAAAAAACATCAAAAAAATAATGTGTTAAATAATAAATGAAGCACATTAAACATTACTAAATAATAATTATGGTTAAAAATGTTTAGGGTTTTAGGGTTAATTTGTGGTATTTTTTAACTAAAATGGTACGATTTAGATACATAATAATGGTTATTAAATATGATGCTTTCCAAGAATACAATTGTGCTTTTATAAAACAAGAATAAAGAATATCTGTGTATTTTCCTCATATAAGGCAATAATTGTAGCACATTTGAGTTTGTTTTTAACATTAATTGTTAATATAATCAGTAAAGATATAGCAAAGCTATTATCTGCCTTTATGTCCCGGTGATTGCAAGATGTTGAAATATATTTTCTAAAGTACAAAAACAAAAATTTTTTTAAGAAGTATTAAATGACACCTTATATATAAGAGTAGAATACAAGAGAGATGCGTTAAGTTTTCGATAAGTTAGAAAAAACAAAAAAAAAAAAAATATGAGATAATGGTCCAGAACGATAGAGTGTTCATTATAACAACAACTAAGGTGCGCTAAAATTCAGGCCACATGTTTAAAGTAAGAGGAATTGGGTGAAAATATTGGACTCCCATTTTATTGTAATGGAATATCGGGATAATCAAGTAGAATGGTTAGACCTATTATAAAATTATTATAATATAATTATAAACAGAGTCTCTATTATAAACAGAGTAACATGTGCTGAGAGTCAAACTTTTTTTGGAGCATTTCGCAGTAAAGATCAAACAAAATTGGAATGGTTTGCCTATTTAAAAAAAATAAAAGGAATTGTGAATTTGAACCATAATTAGATTCTTTTGCAATCAACAAAATTGTCTCGCATAAGACGGTAGAATTTTCGGGAGGTTCTGTGAGAAAACGAACGTTTAACAATTGAACACTGATTTACATTGAATTTGCCGCACCAATAAAAAATGTTTACTTCTTAGTTGCAGTTGATGTATACTCCAAATGGGTAAGAATTACTAAAACCCAACATATATATAACGACGGCATCCACGATCACAATACTGAGAAAAGTTTCTTGTAAAGTGGTTCAAGGATACCATAGTAAACGATAATGGAACCCAATCCACAGCAGGGGAACTCCAACACTGTTTAAAAGCAAATGGCATTAAATCAATTTATGCACTTTCTGGCTGAAAATTTTATCAAGAAACAGTATTACGTCTAAAGTAATACTTGAAAGATGTCCTTTTATCGTTTATCGTGCTATGAAACATTATACAACATTTGGCACTTCACCAGTCTTCCGTTGTATGTTAGGCAGAAATATAAAATTTCGATTTAATTTAGACCTAGTAAAATACAACAAAGGAGCATTCAAAATCTGGAGAGTCTGGAGAGATAATTTTCCGAGATGGCACGTTGGACTTTTTCCATAATTTTTGAGAAAACTCATCCGTTTCAAATGATGGCGTATAGTGGTGAAGTTTCTTAAAATAATTTTACTACAAATCAGTTTAATCAGTTCAATGATGGTGATGAATCATGTCCAAATGCAGATTTTATTTCGATCACTAAAAGGAGGTAAAGACAACAGAGACATGATTAGAGGAAGGTTTGTAGGAACGTTTGCGAGTACCTGCGGTTAGAGTTAACTATAAGGAGTTTATGTATAGTTAGTGAACTAGTAAGTAGTAAGTAGTAAATGAACTTTAAACATTTAAGAGATAACTTTAACATATATGTATAATTTTAAGCTGTGGACATTTTGTAGTTATTTATTATTTTTTTTACTAATATTCATTATTATAATTAACGGAAGTAATTGTAATTGTTTTATGATTTATTTATTTAAACTATATTTACATGTATATAGGTTTGCTGATTCTGAGCTTCACATTTGGCAGGACCCGAGTTCGATTCCTGGTACTTGCAGTCTCAAAAATAAGTATTTAAGAATATTTAAATACAAGATTTATTTCCAAGACCACTGATGATAGGTATTTGGCAATACTCGAAACAGCTGTATGGTCAGCCAAATATTCAATTAATTAAAATAATATAAAAAATAAAATATTTGTTGTTGCAGTTCACCACTGTTCGAAAAAACCTCTTTATATACATAGAATTTAATATATAGTATGTTGTATTTAGAAAATTATTTAAAATGCAGAGAAAAGCGCAGAGTATCTTAAAGCAGTGTTCACATGTTTAATTAAAATCTACCACTCTTTCTTAGACTGTTTCTCTGTAGTCTAGACTCTCTAATGGTCTAATATTCCAGTATTCTTAATAAGCATCCAATTTATATTAATCATCGAGCTTATACAATCCATCACAACAGCAAACTCTGAACGCCTACATAGAACTGAACTCGGATCGCTGGAATCAAGTCCAGAATGCTGACCATCAAACCATAGAACTTTCAATATGTATTGTAGGACACTTTTATTTAATTTATCCATGCATTGGCTTGCTCAAAACAACTAGATCCTTTAATAATTTCACATTGTGACTTTTCAAAATGCTGTGATTTTTTTTATTTAAAATTGAAATTTATTAAACCATCAAAAAAGAATTCTTAACTTTATTTATTAATGCCATTAAGTAGTAAGTTAAAAAAGTTGCACTGAATATGAGTGATTCAAATTAAATTCGAATTATTCAGGACTGATCTGAAGCCCGCACAAGTTAACTCCTTCCTATAAATCTATTAAATACACTATTTGATGCTTCCTTTATATCCTTTATATCCTTAAAAAAAGGTGAAATGAATGCAAAAAGTTGTCGAAAAATTTGTGAGGATTACGGTGAGGATGGCGAATCCAGGCGTGGTTGCTCGATTGCGTTTTAGAAATTTTAATGTTAAAGATGTTCCTCTGTCTGATTGGCCAATCACTGCAAAAGCCAAACAAATTTCATTTTAAAACAAGTTGTAATGACAAACAATAATAACTATTATAGTAAATATTATAATATTATAACATATATGTTATAATAATAACTATTCTTAAAGCTCATATGTGTACCCAGTTATATTATATACATAATATATTGTATTATATATTTTTATAAATAATAATATATAATTATATATTAGTTGAGTTAGTTGTTGTTAGTTACTTGAGCATATAATAAATGTTGTATAGTTTAATGATTTAAAAAATATTGTAATTCGTTGTTTAAATAATATTTATATCTTTGACTTTAATAACTGTTAAATTGATAGATAGGAAGGATAACATTATACCATTAAGAAAAGCATATGCTAATTATAAAAAAGAAACAAACATTTCTTTTGTATAAATTCAACATTTTCTTTTAGAGGACTGAAGGCGTGATCGAATGTTTTCGAAATACACTACTATTACATTTAAGTTCGACAACTACTGTTAATCATCTCTCTACAGATGTTGTTTACAAGATAGCGTTTACAATGATCTCCTAAGAGTTTTAGCAACATACTGGATCCTAAAAAGTCAGAGACATTATTTCTACTTTTTTCAGGTTAGTAAACCACAATAATTTTTGATGTGTATTTGTATGTATAATCATTTGGAGAAACCTAAAAAATTAAAATATTTTATAGGGAATATTTACACTACTTTTTTATGCTACAATCTGTACATACAATATGAGATAGACAACAAATGTCTGTATACAAGAGATTTACCAGTGAATCAAATGGATTTGAGAAATATTTGAAGTAATGTACGAATAGCAGCATTCAATAGTAGTGCTGTTCGTATTTAGATTTACGATTCGGAAAGTATTCGGAAATTTCAATTAATGGGATAGTAACGAAGTCTCCGGAGTTGAAAAACAAAAAATAAAAGCAAAATAAAACTCTTCAGTGGGTGAAGTATGATAGTTGTTTTTGTATTCAAAAACATCTTATGATTAAAACATTTTCATAAATGAATTCATCTGTATTAAATTTTGAAATTATCTGTATTTTTTTGTCTTTAGAGGATTTAAAACGATGTTCGCAATTCATGACAAGATTTTAGCTTCTGTATTGCATTCTATTCATATTTTTTATTTAGAATGATAATAAATATTCAAATGTAGATTTTTATAGAGTCTGAAATGCAGTGTCATTTTTTAAATAATTCCTAATAATAATAATACTTAAACACAAACGATTTTATTTACTTTATAGATGGAATACTAAAATATATATTGAACGTATATTGAACACAAATGTATGAAATATTCAATAAGACTTAAACAAAAAATTTCGACGAAGTTATGTTTATACTGAAGGCACGAAGTGAGTTTTAGTAATCCATAGACATAGATATATGAGCACTGTTTCCTTTCATTTCATATATTCTTTTAGGACTAATCTTTATGTATCCTTTAACAATTACAGGTGCTTATAAGCAGTATGGGCAGAATGGAACTCGTTTTTTATCTTCTTCGTCTGAGTCATCATATCGAATAGTAATGTGCTTTTGATATTTGGCAGGTTTCTTCGTTGGCCTTTCAGACGCGATGGTATTCTCATTTAAAAAATTCATGTGTCCCTGAGAAACTGAATTCGGAATGTATGGGAAACTAGACGACTTTGTTATATTCAAATTTGTTCTGCGGACCTCACTTAATGTATTGACTTCTTTTATTGCATAATTGATCGGAAATGAAAAATTATTTTAAATTATAACAGAGTTTAATTTTTTTTATTTGCTATATAGGTATAAGCTCAGAGAACGTCGTTTTGAAATATGTAAACATTACCTGTAGAATATTGGTATTCCAAAGAGGTATCACTGTGATAAGGGAAAACTTCTTTCAATTTGTTGCTTATTGAGTTACTAATAACCTGTAGTCAAACGCAGAGCGTGAAATTAATTATTACCAAGGAGAAATATACAATTTTTGGAAAGAATATAATAATAAAAACCTTATCGTTATTGTTTTTCGTTGTAAGATCAAATGGTTCCCAATTTAAATTGTTTCTAGTTACTTTGCTTTCTATATCTTCCCTAATTTGCTTGAGTTCATCAATGGAAAATTTTATAATCTCTCCATCATTTTTTGAAATCGACACCTCTTTTGTTACTTTCTCCCATTGTGGCTGATTCGATGTAGATTTTTTCTGTTGAGACAAGTTTTCTTGTTCAGTATCAGTGATAACTGTATCAGTGATAACGGATACTGATGTTTCATTCGTGAGTTCATCAATCGAGAACCTTATAATCTCACCATCTGTTTTTGATATCGACACCTCATTTGTGGTTTCCTCAAATTGTGGCTCATCCGATGTAGACTTTTTCTGTTGAGACAAGTTTTCTTGTTCAGTATCAGTGATAACTGATACATCAAGCTTAGTTTGCTTGCGTTCATCAATGGAAAACTTTATAATCTCACCATCAGTTTTTGATATCGACACGTCTCTTGTAGCTTCCTCCCATTGTGGCTTATCCAATGTAGACTTTTTCTGTTGAGACAAGTTTTGTTGTTCAGTACCAGTGATAACTGTATCAGTGATAACGGATACTGATGTTTCATTCGTGAGTTCATCAATCGAAAACCTTATAATCTTACCATCTGTCTCATTTGTAGCTTCCTCATATTGTGGCTCATTCGATGTAGACTTTTTTTGTTGAGGCAGTATCAGTTGTTGTTGTTGCTCAGTATCAGTGATAACTGATACTGATATTTCATTCGTGAGTTGTTTTTTGGAGCAAACATTGAACTGCTCTTGTTCCGCAACGTTTTGCACATCTTGTATGCTGTCAGTTTCACTTATTGCATGATTGGATTCCTCATTGGCAATAGATGTACATGACGAAGGTGGCAAACCGGAATTAGTGTATTTTCCTTCTTCGGCTTCATTCAAAATATGCTTCTTGCTGCTAATAGGCAATATAGTAGATGTGCAGGCCCTTATTTCAAAGTCAACTGTATTTGCGCTTGCATCTTCGATATGATCCATTTTCTTCAGAATGTTTATAAAATTACAAATGCAATTAAGCAGATATTTTACTCAAGTTCCAATGAACTAAAAGTGACTCTAAATAAATAGAAATTTATAATTTTTAACAGAACAGAAAAAGATAAGTTTTGATTAGATTTATTATTTTTTGACAACTCAAAATGATTACTCTGATTGCATTTATTCAATAATTTACGTTCTATAGTTATATTATTATGTCAAGTAGGTTTTTTTTTAAATAAAATTATTAACTTATTTAATTTGAGAACTGTACGACTCCCAGCTTATAATTTAAAAGAGAATTTAAGAGAAAAATTTAGATATATCTCTCCTCTTCTCATCTCCTCAAATATTGTCAAATAAAGGGGTTGTATCAGTAGTACAATGATGAGGTTTGGATGGCTGCGAGATCATTATTTGATATATTTATTTGTAAGGAAGTGACAACAAAAAAAAAAACTACTACAACTATTGGATTTGTGTTTAGGACGATAAAGAGGATACTTACATGAACGAGTTGAAGTAAATAAACTGGATACGACCTTGTTTATTGTAATATCGTTACAAAGAAAATTACAACATAATTATTGTTACCTCGCTTCAGTATAAGAATATAACTGCTCCTATATAGTTACATAGAACACAATAGAAAACCATTTTCATTTCATTTGTAATATACTATACTCATACATTGTGACCGAAAAGTTTTCGGGAAATTTTAAATAAAACGCAAAATTCTTAACCTTCATCAATATTTATTTTATCTCCTTCAAAATATGCTCCATTAGAAGCGATACACAAATGCCAACGTTTCTTCCAATCATCAAAACATTTTTTATAGGCGCTTTCCGGTATGGCTTTGAGTTCCCTCTGCGAATTCTGTTTTTCGTCTTCTATGGATTCAAAACGCGTTCCTCTGAGTGGTAATTTGAGTTTGGGAAACAGGAAAAAGTCACACGGTGCAAGATCAGGTGAATACGGTGGCTGTTTGATGGTATTTATTGAATGTTTGGCCTTAAAATCGTTGATAATGTTGGCTCGGTGCGAGGGAGCATTATCGTCATGAAAAATCCATGAATTATCCTTCCACAATTGAGGCCGTTTACGGCGGATAGCTCTCACGACCGATGCCTAGCTCTCGTGCTATCTCTCTAACACTCACATGAGGATTTTGGAACACGATTTCCTTTGCCTTTTCAATGTTTTCGTCGGTGGTAGAGGCCGAAGGTCGTCCAGAACGCGGCATGTCTTCGACGGTCGTACGACCGTCCTGAAAGGCTTTGTACCACTCATAAACTTGAGTTTTCGATAAAACTGATTACCCATAAGCCTTTTGTAGCATTCGCAACGATTCTGCACACGAAATTTCGTTCGAAACACAAAATTTGATGCAAACTCTTTGTTCAATATTTTTTTCCATTGTTTTTTCGCAACGCACTACTGAGGGGAACTGGTTTCAACAGCTGCCGTAAACGAACTGTCTGACAGATCGCGCTCATTTTTGGCATAGTAATTAAGGACAGTGCTGCCAAACTACATAAACTTAAAATATCGAAAAATATACAGCGCGCGAATTTTAAATGAGAATTTCCGAAAACCTTTCGGTCACAATGTATGTTTTGAAATGCTGAAACTATATCAAATAAATAATGAACAGATAAAACAGTTTTACAATCTATTCCCTAAATAATTTTTATGATGGCAAAGTACAGCTGTTCTTATTTATATTTCCATATTTTTCATTTGAAGGAACAATTCCTTTTATAAATTTGATGTCAATTTGATTTGGGGGCTCCATAAAGTATTTACACTATATAGTTTATAAAATTTAAAACGAATTGATTTAGAGGTGACCCCTTAAGTATTGACATACCTATGTGTTCTATGCATATTACTCTTTCAGGTTCTAATATAAAATTTGAACACAGATTGTCATAAGCTGAACAATCGAAATACTTTTCTATTATCTACCATTTCAATATTTACCATCTAACTGTAATTATACAACTGTTGTTCGGTATAAAGCCAAACCCAACATAATATATATGTTATATTTACATAATTCTTTTTTCAAAGTCGCTTCAATATTTGTTATATCTTTTAGGATCAAATTTAGCTTAAATAAGCTGTAACGTTGATGACAACGCGAATTCTGATCCTTCACATAAGTTTAAATTAATATACATATATATTCATATAATAATATTTCCATTAATACACATTCATATATATATGTATATTTGTAAATATTTAATTTTAACGCTTATATTAAAAATAGTAACGACAACAACGTTATAAGATATAAAAAGTTGTGTAGGAAAACGATTGCATGAATTGAGATATAATTAAGATAGTAGGTCCTGTCCCGTATATACTTGTAAAATTCGAGTAAAACTTTACTTGAAAATCTGTAATCTGTTTACGTATCTAAAGTCAAGTACAGTAACAGAGTTTGTAACATCAAGTTGTTAGTTGAGATCGATTTACTTGAATTTAACTTCACAAATTTTTTTAATAAAATTTCTTCAAGTTCTTCACGTTAGGACCTCGATCCAAATGAGACCCCAGAGTTTACTTCAATGAGCTAGTTATTTATTAATTCCGACCTAAGCGTATAGAAAATATTTTTTATTCGGTTTTTGCAAACATTCAGCATCTTGTTGCGAAATTTATTTTTGAAAAGCAGCTAAAAAAATGTATGTTAAACTAAAATAAACGATTGATAATACTGAAGTCTTACTTTTGATGGTATAGCAGATATAATGTTATCACTATAGCATTTACAAGCTGAATGCTTGCAGTGTCACGTTAGTTGTTCATTATCTGCTTACAACAGACATATCTGATATTAATTACTTTACCTTCTCTTTATAATCGATGAAGCCTTATTTTCTCTATTGTAACCATCTGGGCTCTAAATTGTTCTCATTTCGATTGGTTTCGTTCTAGTTACCGTCTCTAAGCTGTTAATATCAATTTGCAATCACTTAGAAATTTAGAGTATTCTGTGAAAAAATTAGTTGAACCAAGAGTTTGCATTAAATTTTGAATTTTAAACGAAACCGTGTGTACTATATAGTTTGAAATATTGATGAAAAAATCTTCATTTCTGAAGTCTAAAGTCGAAATGTAGTAGTTGACTTGGCTCGACTTGTTAGCCTTTAACGACTAAGAACGACAAAACATCGAGAACATCAAGAAAATGGTGTTCGAAAAACCATCGTAGGTAAGTTTTGTCAAAAAAGGACATCAAAAGTTGATTATGAAAGAAGGTGGTACTGATTATGACACATTAACTTATCAGTACGAATAGGTTCAAATATTCTATCGAATATGATAGAATGTCATTCTATCATAATTAAAATTTAACTTCGTAGACTTTATCACCCAAAGTATCCCATATCTGGGAATGTGAGCTACATTTAATGTAAGTAAGCAAAATCTAATTTAACAATAAAAAAAATATTTGCCATTAATTTTTTATCAGAAATGTGCGTTTGTAAATTGTAGTCTCCTTGTAAAATATAGTTTTTGTAAAAATTGTTTAATAAAATCAGATTTTTAATCAGAATCACAATGATAAAGGCACTAATAAGTACAGTGAGGATGAAAAAGATGCTCGAATTTTAATAAATATACTAAAAAAGTTCAAGTTACCAAGCTTCTACAATGGCTGTACTTTCTCAAGATAATGTACTCTATACAGACATAATTCGAAAATAAAAACTATTCGCTTTCGAACATTAAAATCTTGTCATGTTAAATGCCGTGAAATTTATATCATGAAATTCTACAAATATTTTTATATAAGCTGATACCTCCCATATACATATTAAATGTATTGTAGTTATAGTTCATAGATAAAAATACAACGAAAAAATAAAATTGATATAATATAGAATATAGATACACCTCGTGTGCATATGGGTCATTCTTTTACAAACCGGACGGATTTTGGCAAAAAATGACCTCATGATCGGAGATTTGGCTAAAATTTTTTTTATGAGCTCCTTTCATAAAATAAGAAGACCCGTATCAGCGGATTGAAACATTTTAAGTCATTCAATTGCCGTAGATGCATTTTATTTTTTCCAACTTTTGCCATTATTTAAATGTTCTTACTTGTTCGCTTTCAAAACAGAAACTGAGGATTTGTCAGACTTACTTAACAATTTATGCCTAATTTGATTCCAGTATCTTTATAAGATAGAAGTACCTAAACTCTCCATATCGATTTATTTACAGTTTATTTCCTATAATATTTCTTGCCTGTGCAGAGTATTTTTCCAACTGTTTTAATTCATCTATATAAGAAAAAAGTTTATTAAACTGTTGAATTATGTTAAAATTCATAATTTAAAAACAAAAATGATGCGGAACTAATTTAACATATTAACACTTTATGTATACATTTATTTTAGAAATAAAAAGTAAACATTTTTGTATATTTTTTCTTCGAAAATTGATTTAATGGTATTATGGTGCGTGTGAGCAATGTGAAGGACACCTGATAAAATAATTTTTTTAAATTACTTCTAAAAGAAATATCACACTGAAAATATTTAAATTTTTTTTTTGAAATTAAACGGTTAATATTAGTACTTAAATATAAACAATTTTAATTGTTTAAACAATTTCATAAAAGTACAATCAATTATCTTTGAAACGCTGTAAATTTCAAGTTTCTATCTTTTAATGAACTTGAGATATAGTCATTTGCAAATGTATCTACAATGCCAATTCTCAAAACCCCATGCGTCTATATCTCCTAGGAAAAAAATCACAAAATTTTTTCCCGTGACTTTAGCCAAATCTACGATCATGAGGTCATTTTTTGCCAAAATCGGTCCGGTTTGTAAAAGTATCACCCATAAGCATTTGCTCTCTTAAAGAGTAAATATATCAAAGTTATAAACAAAATGTTACCATTTTTCAAGTTTTCAAATAAGACAAAATATAGTTTAAGAAGTATCATTTTGCAATCAAACAACATTAAATTCTATTTTCTCCACTTATATATATATATATATATGTATGAATATATATATATATATATATATATTAATAGATATGAATTTTAATGAAAATATAAATTGTGTAGAAACAATTGTTTTTGTTACATCAAAAAATATAATCTGCGAAAAAGGAACTAGTAAAAACCCATCCTCAGGTACCTCGTGTATATCTTTCATATAAATGCTTCCATAAAATTATCATTTCCGTTTCATCCAAAATAATTTTTAAGTTAATATATACAAATGTTAACATACTCATGTACGAAAGTCTTTAGATACACAAAGCATATGTTTTAAGACAATTGTAATAATTTCCGGATTCCGTTGATTTGTTAAGAATTGCACGACTTAATATGCTTTCATTTTGCTATCATATACTTAGACTGACATTTTTATATTAGTTTCCTTAAAACAGAGCTACCTATTTCAATAAATTCTTTAAAATAAATATCTAGTAGATGCCAAGTGAGTTCAAGATGAAATTCATAAACAAAGGCTGAAAATTATCCTATCATTAATTAATATACCTAATAATTTATTTAATAAAATTGGGAGATCAAACTGGTCTTTACTTTCAATAAATATAAACGCCAAACGATATTAGAATTTTAATTTTATGAACACATTTATTAAAATGTTACATAGTTATATTAAAAATTTGTGGTTGTGAATTTGTATTCACAATTGACCACCATTGTTACAACTTTTACTGTCCTTTTTGTCACCATCGGAAGACACACCATCAGATTCCTTTCTATCCTCCCGAACGGCTATGGGTGCTATGGGTGCTGTTGGCTCAGTAGTATTAACATTGTTAGGGTTAGGTGCGTACCGATATCCACAAGCCTCACATATACCAGGCTCTTGCCTATTAACTCCAGCAAAAGTATTGTTAACCGCAAACTCATAACAGTCGAATATATCATGGTGAATAATCATTGCTAAAGTAATAATTGTTTAATTTGATATATATAGATATTTAATTATTAACTTATCATACCGATTTTAAAAAAATTTATATAACGCGTCCTCACCGTATGAAATTTCGTACACAAATGAAGATGTCACGTTTACACCTTCGCAAATATTCGTGAAAGCCGAATCGTTGTTGCGAATGACAGAAAATGTAATAGATCTCAATGTCCCCAACGTTGCAATTTAATCAAGAGGGTGCACACTATGTTTCTTACTGTCACAGTTGAACCAAACTCATCACTTGAAATTATTGTTTCTGAAACTTTAAAAAATGTGGTTTAATTTTGTGTCTAAATCGGAAACATGTTAAGTTGGAAGATACAGAAGTTGGAAGTCAGTCAAATTAAGACATATAATAAATTTTATTATTTCGACACGTTCAAAACGTCACATTTGAATATAATAACCACACAATGTCTCCTATGCTTTTAATAATTAGGAATATAGTGGCAGTATACATTATTCGATATAATTTGATAAAATATAAAATAAAAGGTCTTATATTGTGTAAGATAATAATAACTCATTCTAATCTTAATCATAAAGAGGCCTTGAATCTGGAATTAATTGAATAATTAATTTGATTTTTATTTGGAGAGTAGTTATAGTAAAATATATATAAACTTCAAATAATCTCTATTTAGCAAATATCTTACGAACGTTATCAAATATTTCAATAATTTTTCTAAACAAATAATTATATTTCAATAAATGATAATTGTGTGCTTTACCTGGAATACTTGAATACGTGGAGGTGATACAAACAGATTGGTTCCGTTTTGCACAGTACGAAATAAAAGCTCGTTCTCACAAAATCTAATTATTTACCATAGTTTGGACTTTATCCATAATTTTTGAGGGAACTCATCCGTTTCAAATCATGGCGTATAGTGGTGAAGTTTCTTAAAATAATTTTACTATAAATCAGTTAAATCAGTTCAATGATGGTGATGCATCATGTCCAAATGCAGATTTTATTTCGATCTTTATTTCGATTATTTCGAGTTTATGTATAGTTAGTGAACTAGTAAGTAGTAGAAATAGAAATAGAAATAAACAGGGTACTAGCTCCCACTGGAGCAGAGCACTGCGACCAGATTGATCTTTTGTGCCGTAACTGACCCTAATTGAACAGAAGACATTCCGCTTTCCGAATGAAGGCCAGAATGTCGTCCGTTGAGGACCTCCTAATGTCAGAAGGAGAGAGCAGCTCTCCTCCCAGTGATTTCCTCCTTGCCCAGATCAAGGCTGGGCAGTCACAGAGAATGTGGCTCGTAGTCTCGTCTGCCTCTAAGCATAGTCGACACTCTATCTCTTCGGACAGACCTATTTTGTTAAGGTGATAACGCAGTCCATGGTGACCCGTTAAATATCCCACCAGCAACCTCAAATCTGATCTGCTGAGGAGGGATGCCTTGCCATAACTATATGGATGAACCAGCTGTTTTGCCTGACGGTTACCTCGATTGTCACTCCAGTAGCGACCTCTCTCGGCTGAGATCCATTTATCAATTAGATAACTAGTTGTTGACCAACTTAGACCACAATAGGGTTCTGGTCCACAGATTTTAGTTGCAGAACCTGCCCTTGCAAGGCTGTCGGCAGATTCATTTCCTTTTATACCTGTGTGTCCAGGCACCCAGCAAAGCGTCACCTTATTTCTGCTTGCCAGCTGTTGCAACATATCAAAGCAGTCTAATGAAAGTTTTGAGAAAAACCTCCAGGTGGATAGAGCTTTGATTGCCGCTTGACTATCTGAGTAAATACAGATGCGGGCGCCTTTCAACCCGTTGTTTAAGTTGATACGAGCGCAGACCTCGATGGCGTGAACCTCTGCTTGGAAGACAGTGGGCCATATACCCAGCGCTAGCGAGATTCTGGTGTTAGGACCAAATATTCCAGCACCAACACCTTCCGTGGTTTTTGAACCATCGGTAAACCATGATATCACTTCTGGTTCTGCTCCAGGGGTGCCATTTACCCAATCCAATCGATCGGGAATGAGGACTTCGAACTTTCTACCGAAGCGAAGTTCCATGTTCATGCGATCTGTCCTATCGCAGATCTCTATGCCAGGAACCAGTCTGCAGATAGAGTTTTAACTGTCAAGACTTCCGTGCATATTGATACCAGAGTGTAGCCTAGCTTCACTCAGGGCTGCCGTCTTTTTAATGAAGAGGTGCAGAGAGGTAAAACCCACTATGGACTCCACAGCTGATGTGGGACATGTTCTGATAGTTCCCGTCATAGCGATACATGCGAGTCTTTGCAGTTTATTGCATTTGAGTATTGCAGCTTTTTGTTGTGCCTTATTCCACCAAACAGAGCTGCATAGAATACAATGGGTCTGACCATTGTACGGTAGATCCATGAGAGAATTCTGGGACTAAGGCCCCAGGTCCCACCATATGCGTTCCTGCATGTCCACATTACCCTTGTGGCTTTGCCAATTACATTATCCAGGTGAGTGTTCCAATTAAGACGCTTATCTAGGGTGATTCCTAGATATTTAACTTCGTCGGAACATTCAATAGCCGTATCTTTTATAGATAGGGACCCTAAATTCAGTTTGTACCTTCTGGAAAATGGTACAATTACTGCTTTTTTTGGGTTAATACTTAGGCCTTCTTTTATACACCAGCTCAAAACTTTGTGTAAGGCCGCCTGCATTAAGTCAGTAACTGTGGCCTCATATTTACCGCAAACTATGATTGCCAAGTCATCTGCATAACCTATGGCATGGTAGCCAGATTGTTCCAGTTTGACTAGTAGATCGTCTACTACCAACGTCCATAACAATGGTGAGAGAACCCCACCCTGGGGGCAACCCCGTACTGCACTAATGCTAACGGTGGTATTACCTAACTTGGTAGATATGTTCCTGTCACGTAACATCCTATCTATCCACGTTATTGTACAGGAGTCTATATCTTTCCGGGCCAATGCACTGGATATGGACTCATAAGATGTATTGTCAAAAGCACCTTCTACATCCAGAAATGCACATAAGGCAATTTCTTTAGATTGAAAGGTGCTTTGAATTTTGCTGACCAAGTGATACAGCGCGACCTCCGTAGATTTGCCTTTTGAATAGGCATATTGTGTGGGGTGGAGTGGAACCGTTTGTCCCATTTTTTCCCGTATGTGCAGATCAATTAGCCTTTCGACAGTTTTTAATAAGAAGGAAGTAAGACTAATTGGTCTGTAGGACTTTGGCTGGTCCATGGGTTTATTACCCAATTTGGGAATAAAGATCACATTTACATCTCTCCAGGAGTGAGGGATGTAACCCATAATGAAACATGCCCTAAAGAGTTTGATTAATGGGTCTAGAATGATATCAGTACAATTCTGCAATAAAGCAGGAAAGATACCGTCGCCACCAGGCGCCTTGAATGGTAGGAATGAGCTGATCGCCCATTTCACCTTGTCCTTGTCAAAGATAACACCAGAAAGTGCGTATTCCTGACGTGTAGGAGCAGTTACTTCTCTGTTTGATTTTGATGTTGATGCTCCGATTAAAGAGCCAGGGAAGTGTGTTTGCAACAGAAACTCAAGGGTATCTTCACGACCAGTGGTGAAGGATCCATCGGGTTTTTTTAAAAGGCCTACTTCGTTATTTTTGACCTTAGTTAATGCCTTGTGTAGTCTGGCAGCCTCGGGCAGCTTCTCAATACTTTCACAGTGGCTTCGCCAGCTAGTCCGTTTGGACTGTCTGATTGATTTATTGTAGTCTGTGAGTGCAATTTTATATTCTTCCCACCTACCTGAGCGTTTTGCTCTATTGAATAAGCTCCTTACTAATTTGCGCTTATTAGCTAGTTGCGAGTTCCACCAAGGAACCTTACCCAAAATTGTGGCATTGCCTGCAACCGTGCTGTTATGAAAGGAGGTTAGTAATACCTCACCTAAGTGGTTAGCGGCTAACTCTAACTCTTCTACAGTTTGTAAAGGCCTAGCTATGGAAAAGTTTGCGGAACACACTAAGTCCCTGCACCTATGCCAGTCGGTTTTTCTGGGTCGGTAAACTTTTTCTTGCTGTGCGGATATACCGGGAATTTCAAACCTAATATGTTGATGGTCAGAGAGGGACACTTCGTCCGACACATGCCAATTCCATATAGATTCCTCAATACCTCTGGTGCATAGAGTGAGATCTAGTACCTCTTCTCTAATTGCGTTAATAAATGTGGGTTTATTACCTTTGTTAGCTATATTCAAACCTGCTGATATGATATATTCTAATAGGTACTCACCCCTTTTGTTAATATCGCTGCTCCCCCACACCGTATGGTGAGCATTTGCATCGCAGCCCAAGATTAGCTGCCGACCAGTGGACCTGCAGAAGCTAATCAGCTGCTGGACTTCCGTTGGTGGAACTGCATTTTCATCACCTGGGAAGTAGGCAGAGGCCACGACAATGTCTGTCACCCCTCCTAATGTTGGAACTTCGACAAGGACCGCTGCTAGGTCTATAGAAATAAAGTTATTTAACGGAAGATGTTTTACGTCTCCACCGATTAAGATAGCTGCACGCGGCACTGCTATCGATCGGTCATAAACCAGCTTACCTGATTTAGAGTTAAGACCCCGAATGTGGCCACCGAACACCCACGGCTCTTGAATAAGTCCTAGAGCAATGTTGTTGGTTTGGGCAATTCTGCACAGGGTGGCTGATGCTCCTTTTGCATGGTGCAGATTTGCCTGGAGCACTTTTAAAGTGCTCATTAGGTCTCGTTAAGAGACTTACGGACGAGACTTTCACGTTTGTCTCGTCGAGAACCCTTGTTTCTGGCACCCTTTGATTGCTCCAGTAAACATTTACTGAGTAAGGGTGGTTTAAAGATAGCGGTCCTAGGTTTACCTGCTACCGTAATTGGGCCCGTGGAGGGCATTGTGGACTTATTTCCTGAGGTGGGAATCTGAACAGCACGCCCACTAGCAGTGCCAACCGCCTTGCTAGTAGATGGACGTGCGTCTAGTTCCTCTTCCACAGGAATAGTCACCGTTGGGCAACTGTCCGTAAGGGATGTTGCCGGAGTCGAGGATGACTGGGTGGTTTTGTCATCCTTAACCACCTTTGAAGCTTTATCCATGGGTAGAGAAAAAGCGGGGGTGGTACCCTTAAGCATCAGTCTCAGGTGACCGAACCGGTATGCAATCCTACCTTTTAGTTCGGACAGCGACCTCATGGATTCGTCATCAATGACGAAAACAAGATGCAGCATCTGATCCTGCGTCAGTCTGCGTATCACTTTCCACCGTTTGGTGGAGAATTTGTTTTGAGAACCAATGGTAGCCAAAACTTTTTCGTTTGACAAAGTCAAACTTTGGGGAAAATAGCCACGAACTACATGAGTTCGTGGGAAATCCTTTTCCTCAACCACGTTAATGGCGAGCCCGCATTTGGCCCCTATGTGACCAGAAAATCGCTTGACCCACTCTGCGGTTTTGGCATCACTGCAGATGATAAGTAGCCACCCCGTTCTGGGCAAACACCCTTCGAACTCCGGCTGCATATTTTCACATTGGTGCTCTATGGCAACATCAATAATCGCCTCCTGGAGACGTGTTATTTGCTCTGTAGAGAGCGAAGTGCCAGCTGGATCAGCCGACGTGAAGCCTAAACGTACGCCTTTAACAGCTAGGCTGTACGATGGCTTGGCAAGTCCCACATGGCCTACCTTAGGTTTTTTAACGGTGGTCAAACCGGGAGATTGTTCCTCCGATCTGCCCCGCTTAATCGCAGTCGAAGACTGCGTGGCGATTTTTAGAGCTTCTGCTCTGCTAAGACCTGATGTCATAGCCGCCTTGAATCTTCTTTTCTCACTTCTTTTGAGGTGAGTGAATTTAGGAGACTCCAAAGTGAGGTTACCAACTTTGGAGCCAACGACAGTTAGACCGGACTTCTGAGAGACCACACTGTCGTTGTCGGACTCGCAAGAATCAGCAGCTTCGGAATTTGAAGACAATACTTCAATTATTTCCTGCCGCCTATCTTAGTAAGTAGTAAGTGAACTTTAAACATTTAAGAGATAACTTTAACATGTTTGTATAATTTTAAGATGTGGACATAATTCGAAGAA
>NC_051848.1:55892593-55934549 GCF_002237135.1 Teleopsis dalmanni
TAATAAATAAATTCATCAACGATTGGGATTGATATGTTAAAGATGAAAACTAAGAAAATATCTTCTGCACTTTTCAATTGCAGTAAAGCATCACTGAATATAAATATATGATCGGAATGATTACTGATTACTGACTACTCAATTCGAAACTTGAATCTTTTAATGTTGACAGAGAGGAAGAGTACAAATAATTCCTTTGTTGTTCTTTTAAAATATATTCTCTGAATTTTGGTATGAACTCATCAGCATACCTCTCAATGAGGAAATAGCATAATGCAGAATCCAGAATGATAGTAAAGCAAGTCACAACCTTTTGTCGCTGTTTGAATCGAATCGAGAGCAGATGAACCGAATTCGTTCATATATGAAGGAGCAATCATCGATGGAAGGATCGGCCAGATAAGCAGCTAAACCGAGTTATTATATATACTTTTTATATTGTATTAAAAATTAAAACTTTTATTTTTAATTTTACTTAATTCTATATTAGATTGTTCAAAGCAAAATCCTGAAGTAGTTTTTCATTACTGTATATTGTAAATGACACCTGCCCTTGTATAAAGTAAATATTGTATCTGATGCAAAGGATCATTAAATAATTAAATGAGTGTTTGAGTATGGATTATGTATATCGCACAACACTTTTGAAACATTTAAAATTAAATTTTATCATAAACGTCACCTTAAAATATTCAAAATATTTAATGAAATCAGATTTAATGTAAAATCGTCTTAACTTGTTGAAATGGAAAGATGAAATTTTTATAAGAGACATAGGTACTCGTATAAGGGATCTTAAAAAAATTAAGTATTAGTGAAAATATATTGGAAAATAATAAATTACAATGCAATGTGTTCCATGCTAAATATTTATTTAGTGCAAATCAAAATCAAATACAGTATTCGCTCGTACTTTTCAATGTTCGGAAATTTTAAAGATAATTTTGAGGAAAATTGGAACTAAATTTGGTTTCTAAATAAAATTCTAAAATCTTAAATTTATTTTCAGTTCTTGGAATAGTTTTTATATTATAAATTGATTTCCTGCCAAGTGGCATATATGCATAGAGGCAGAGACCGTGTTATTTAAGAAACCGAATACGTTACATATTCATAGCTCAGTATAATCTGTATGAATGCGTGTGAATATGATATCTCGATATTAAGTAGAAATTAAATATCTAGATATTCAAATTTCGAAAAATTTAATTAATCTATTTTTAAATTACTTAAGAATTGCGAGCATCTGCTGTAGTTGAATTGATCATTTTAGACTCAATCTATATTCATTATATTTTTCATCTAATAAATCGGAAGCCGGTAGAATACAAAATACCGTGTTTCATTGTATGAAATGTTTTTCACATACATATATATATATAGTACATATATATGAAGTTAAAATTTAACAACCAAAGTAAATATAATACTTCAAGATAACAGCTTTATGATGTCAAGTGAAAATTTAAATTAAAAACAAAAAAAAATATTTTAAATAGTCCATCTACTCGTATATCACATAATTGTTGAGTAGAGGTTTTGGTTTGAATATTGCCTTTTACTCAAGATTATTATAATGTTTTAGAAGTTGAGGATTTTTAAATTGATAAATATTTGTAAACGGATTTCAGTAAAGTGAGGGCTCTTTTGAGCAGGTATGTCTTCTACCTAATACATGGCAATGTATTTCATTTCTGGTAATAACGGGGCTAACAAATTAGTGATATACTAATACTACTTGTTTTTTGTGGTTTTAAAGTAAAAAGTTCGAACTTTAAAGACTGATATTCCGAAGACTAAAATAATATTTATATGTAGTGCAAAAGCTCTTTTTATTAAACTCTTTTATAAAGAAGACACGCTGAACTAGCAAATGAATAAAATATTTAGTTAGGAGTTTTATATATATATAAAAATGATGGTAATTCATTTAGTTCTATTCAATTTTGCTGGTTTTTGTCGTCAGACCTTACAGGTACACTGTTTGGGTCACTCCTTTAAGATAAATCAAATTTTCAGAAGCACAAGAAATAGAAACCCTAATAAAGTATACTACCAAATAAATAATGACTTGCAAATGAAATGAAAAGACAATTGTGTGAATTAATTTACTTCATTTTTAAATAATTATATTTTTATTAAGAAAAGAAAACTTTTTAAAAAAATATAGTTAGAAAACTGTAAACAATTTAGGTTTGGATTTGAATTCATGTAAAGTCAGTTATAAGTCTTTTAAGTTCATTTCGTATAGAAATTAGTGTCTAATTTTTTCGTACTATACTCACTATACTCATCAATATCGTGAGAATTATAATCTTGTCATGATGATGATGAAAAATACATAAGTTTTTATTTCCTGAAAATATCACCAAACGTTGTCAGTTCATTTGTCCCCCTTTAATTGTTGTTGCCATATCAAGCCTTAACCTTTGCCTTTTAGCAGGTGTTATCTCCTTTCTAATTTCACATCTTCTGTTCTCTCGCTTTGTCACCGTAAGCCATGGTGACGTTTGAGACGATGCGTGTTTTCTTATTGCCGTTTTGGCTTGCTCACCGTGCTTTACTATTTCATGAAGTTCTAGAAAACCTTTATGCTTTTAATTGCATCTATCATTGGTTGATGGATAGAGCGGCTATTTCCATCATTTTCGTCAAGTATGTCAACCAATGAACTCATCTGCTCTCCTATTTTGCAGAGAGTTGTCTGATTTTTCGCTGTAGAACCGATTTGATCGTTTTTTAGATCATAACTTCCTAGATTCGCGGTATGTTATTTTTACTCATTTCATTCAACCTCCTTTCTGTTTGATTATTGTTTAGTTGGGTTAGCGATGACCGATTGATCATAATTTTCTCTTGAAATGGGTTTACTTCCTTACTTATTTCCTCATTTGTGTTTTGGTTTTTATTACAGCTGTTACTGTTTTTATTGCTGTTGTTGATTTTATTTTTCATATTTTGTTCTTTACCAACGCATCGTATGAAGGGGGGCGGGCTAATATATATCCAGATACGGGTATACCCTCGGGAATAATACCCCTATTTCAGTTCCCTGAAGCCTGACCTGCGCTTTGCTAATCGCGAAATCCGGACAGATCTGCGCTCGCCCAGATAAATGCAGTCTCTTACTACTGCATCCAATTTACACTTCCTTACCTAGGTCCGACGGTAATCAAAACCGTATTCAAAAACGTGATTGACTCGTAGTTGTCAAGCTGTATTACAGCGAATGAGCAGCGGTATTTCAAAATGAAAGCAATGTACGATAAAGACCAACAAGAAATACGCAACCCAAAGCGTCAGAATACCGGGACACTAACTGAATTAGGTTTCATTTTTCATTTAGTTGTTACGAAGTTGTTACAGAGTGGACAATACCAGAGGATTTAGCTTTTCTACAGTAGTAGAACAGTAGTTGTACTAGTACAATAGTAGAAAAGCTGAACCAGTTGTACTATTAAATTATTGAAGTAGACTGATTGAGTATTTTGAAATGACTGATTTTATTTAAAACAATATTCTGTATTTATTTTAAATGACCTTAAAGCTAACTTAACTATTTCTGCTATCAAGGTTAATATGATATGTTGTCTGCTATCGCTAATTTTAGTTGACTGTATTATTTTTAATTACATTTCATGAAAGGTTAAAAAAGGACGAAAGTCCGACATTTGGTGACGGACCACCTTTCTTTATTATAGTTTGTTCTGTCGCCCAACTTCTCATAATATAATTAATTGCCATACAAAATCCTCCGTAGTGAGGAGTTTCGGGGCCAAAAAAGATATACATATAAAGTAATTTGTGTTGAAGAAAGTTTTTGTATTTATTATTTGTGAATTAGTTTTTGAAGTTAAATTATTATTTGATTCAAATTTGTCGTCATGGTTTCTGGTATCACCTGATATACCTAGAAGTCCATCTTCTTCATCTACTCATCTTCTTCCTCTGTGGATTCCTTTTCAATTGTTGAACTAGTTATGTTTTGGAAAATTGGATTAGATGAATCAGTAGATTCTATATTACTCTTTCCAAACTCTTCTTCTAATACTTCCTTGTTTTCAGAATAGTAATTTGTAGATATTTGTTCCAATTTATCATCTTTATTTACTATTTCTTTCCAATCCATATATGAAGCGATTTGGATTTCCAAATCTTTTATTTTTGGATTAGCAAAATCAAGTTCATTTAAATCTTTCTTATTTTGCAATTTTAAACTTCCATATAAACTTACTTTCTCTTTATATGTTTTAATTTGTTTGCTCATACCAGACATTTCATCAGTAAGTAATTGCAATTCCATTGAGAGCTTGTCTGTATGAAGTCGATATTCTTCTAATTCGTTGGTCATGTTTCTATTTCATATTTTACTTTTTGGAGCTTTTGTGTTGAGTCTTCTGAATTATGAATTATTTTTAAATGGAGATAATTTATCTCACGTTGCATTCCTAACAATTCTTGTTTAACCGCTTCTTCACGTTCACGTACCGCCTGTAGATGTGTTTCTGCATTCTGTTTCTTATTTACGGAAAACTCTATTTGTTTTTGCAAGTCTCTAACCTGTGTTTGATACATGTCTTCGAGTTCGGTGCGAACTTTGTGTTGTTTATCGATTTCAGTTATCAGTGAAGTTATCTTCTCTTCTTGGAGTTTATTTCTGAACTTGCCAAAATCAATTTCTTCGTTTCTGTAAGATCCGCTTTAAGGCGTCAGGTCTCCCAAGGACGTTCTATCGAATTCTTCGCTGATTCAATTGACTTCTTAGCCTCAGTTAGCCTTTTTACTTTTTTAGTAATTCTACTTCAGCTTCACGATGCCATATCATACCAAGCTTCATATCATTTTTTTCTTTAAATGGCTCATCACAACGTACTTTATGTTGAATCCGCAACATAAAATAAAATTTGTGAATTCTATCTATTTGTTTTTGCCAGCTTTCTCTTTCTCTTACTAGATCCTGTTCTTCTTCTCTCATTAGTCCTTTTATAAACCTTTTTTTTAGCTTATGAATTGTTAATATAAATTCAAACATTATCTCTATCTCTTATCTCTTTTTGTCTCTTACTATCTCTTTTTGTCATTTTTATTATATCAATGTTTAGCCCAGATAATGCTTTTGATTTTCTATAGTCTCTTACCATTGGTGGGAAAAAACTATAGAATTATTTTTCGAATTTAGAGTTTGTAAGGCTTTAAAATTTGGTTATATAATCAAGTGTCTTACTACTGGTAGAAGAGGATCACTTGAGAATTTTTTATTTTATTTCCTTTCTCCATTGAATATAGCACTCTTGCTATATCCGGCAAGCACTTGAACACCAGTGTTTAAACGAATAGAACTGCGAACTCAAGTTGAAGTATGAGAAGTCTCTTAATGCCTTAAGGAACTTGACTCACAGCAAAGGTCTCGAGTTTATTAGTAGAAATGAAAACATGCGATGAAAAAACGTACGAACTTGAAGAAATGGTGTTGACGACAGAACACGAAATGGCACGTTGACAGTTGATAGTTGCACGTTTTAAGGAATAGATGTGTTCTACTTAACCTTAAATATCAATTAAAAGAGAACAATATTTTATATAAGGATATTAATAGCGTTACTTATAATATAAGTAACTGAGTTGCTCAATTACAACCCAATCCATTTAATTGAGGTAGTGTACAAAAGCATTACTGCTAATTTCCTTTTCGTGATAGATAATATTATAAATTAGGTCATAATTTCAAAGTATTAAAGGAATCCAACTTAATTGTGAAAAAGGGGTAAAGAAGTGCTGCTTTAAGTTTTCATCAAGAAAACTTAGAGTGGAACTAAGAGTGGGCTGAATTACTCAAATACCAAAGCATAACCTTTGATAATAGATACTCCTCGAGGGCACACATCAAAACCAAACGGGCTCAAGCTGCTCAAATGATGCACTCATCATCAGGAAAAAACTTGATCTTTAGAATATTATTGATATCAATATCAATATTAACATATACAAGCAGATCATAAAACCAACCATACTCTACGGCTGTATTTTTGGCGTTCTAAGAAGCGACAAATTTCTTTTTTTTTTATAAACAAACATTTCTAGTGAGCGGACGAGTTGAAACAGTTGAAAAAAACTGCCGATTAATTTCTACAGCTCAATATAAAAAGAGTGTAAGCATTGAAACTAAATGTTGAAGACACCCAATTGTTTCTCACCCCTTCAAACCTCTCTGACATGCTTCAGCTCAAAGCGCCCAAAAATCATCAGGCACTGACTGCATGTCTTTCTACGCCATACGGTGTTTCTATCCTCTCTTCTTTAAAAAGTGCGCCATGCTCTTCAACCATGCGTACAACACTGGTGACTTCCCTCAGCCATGGAGAAAGGCCATAGTATGTCCCATCCCATGGCTTACCAAGAGTGGCAAGCCCAATGCTGACCCCTAGAAATTACACAAAGTCAGACTCTGAGACGACTTTTCAAGGTACCATGTTACATTAGGACGAATGACATCCTTAGGGACCTCAAGATTGATCCGATCAAAAAATACATAAAGAATAGAGCACTGAAATTATTAGCGAAAACTGACAAACTTAACAACACCGCGTTATCAAATCTCAGAATGGTTACGAGCTCCTCGGGGAGATCTCGGCAGATCTGAGGTCAATTATTGCTTAGTCTGATGAAGTGATAAACAATAATCTAGTCAAGGTATAAAGAGTGGTTTTGAAAATACCTCGAGTTAAGAATGAGTAAAAGTACTTAAATGCGCTGGCTCAAATAGCTTCAACATAGTAGTGAATTTGAACCACTCGCTAAGATAACAAAAGTTCAAAATGTCGATACACAAACAACTAACAAAACATGTGAAAAATCGATGAAAGCAAAACTTTCGTATCCTAATTGAAGTTATTCAATACACGTCAACACATCTTGCTAAATAAAAATATATTCAACGCAATACTTGACACTTTAAACGACACTAGAGAAATTGATAATAACATTACCAGAAAACAATTATAAGAAATTCTTGAGCTTGGAAAAAATACTATGGAAGATCAGGTAGGTGATTTAGTTGAAGTAGCAAACCAAACTTTAAAATCTCTAACTATAGATCTAGAAAACTACCCAAGTATTTGTTGAGGTGGTCCGTTATGCTTGAAATGGATCACCTCATGTTGTTTAGTCTTCAGATTTCTTATTTTATTTCAACTTGAAATAACATAGAGAATCGAGAATCGTGGAGCCCCTGTCGCTGCCGCTGCTGCTTTTGATACCGCTTTTGATATTTGATATATTTCATTCCAGCCACATCACAGGATTGAATTTCAAAGCAGGTTTCTGTGGTTCAATTGAGCAAATTCAATTTCTTCAAAAGGAACAGAGTTTACTTATGGTAAGTTTTTGAAAATCTTCAGATAGTGCTGCCAAAAATATAAAGCCAACATTTTCTTTTATTAATGGTTGGCTTCTTAATATAAATGGTCGCTTGGTAATGTAGCAATTTCTTCCCACAAAAGTTTTTCAAGTTTTATTGACCAGAAAGCTTTGCCAAGATCAGTAAGAATATTCCTTTAGTGACATTAGAAGAGGAGGTGGTAATTGTAAACGAATAATACCTTTTATGTTTTGCGATTACATATTTCGATAGCAGTTGTTATAAATTAGGTTTAGCGCAACATTATATATACATATATATATATATATATGTTGCTAATTTATATTTAATTTAATAGTTTTTTATTATCATATTAAATATTTTAAAAATAGTAATATTGTTTTGTATATATTAAGTTATTCCAAATTGTATTTACATAAAGTTGTATATTTGTTAAATAAAATATTTTGGTGGATAGGCCTATTGGGGAACCGAACACCTAAAACTCGGTAACGCGCCAGAAGGCATACCTCTTAGGTGGTGCGGAAAATGCTTATATATATTATATATCTTCTAAAATAATAATAATTAGAGCACTACAGATTTTAGATTATCTATTCTTCATTTATTTTTGATTTATGTAGCGCAGACCAGCAATGATCTGGAGAAGGACAGTTCAGCAGAAAACGGGTAAAAAGTTTAACGAGTTAAGAGCAATGGCACAAAATAAAAAGCAGTGGAAAATTTTTATAGACTCCATAAGCTCCTAATAGAGTATGGAAATAATAATATATAGCGCATTTAAAATTTATATATATAATAAATTAAAGTAAAACTGATATAAAAAATCATGCCTATATTACTATTATTTTCTCATTATAATCGTATTAATATATACAATGGATTTACCAAGAACAATAATTTATACTATCTCTTCTAAATAGGTGAAATTTCTAAGAAATGTTGAGAACATTTAGGTTGTTTCTCCTTTTCTATTTTAAATTCTGTCACTTGGCGTTTAGAGACAAAGAAGTTTTTTACCGTTAAATTTACCATTCTGATTTGGTATGGATACAGTTTAGTGTATGTGTTATTCTTTAAATGGTAAGTAGTGATTAGAGTATTGATAATTTCTAAATATTAAATAAATATAGATATAACATACAGGTAGATATAAAATACTGATAGCCTCGTTCGTCAACAAATTCGAAAACAAGAACCCAAAATGCAATTAAGAGGCAGCACGCAAAAGGAACTAACAAAAGCTAGAAGAATCTCGTATTAAAAAACCGAAAGAAGAACGTGATCATGAGTACGTCCACGAATATGACTTAAGCACAGATGAGGAGGTGTTGGGAAGTTTGTTGAAAAGTGAAGAATCGTAAGAAGTTACTGACATAAAAAAAGAAAAAGTTTGAGTTTTTTTAACTATTTAAGGGACGTGGGAAACCATTCTGACCCATCACCATTTATTGAAATCGACAATAGCGAAGTAGAAGATCTTCATATTCCTCACTTGGAACAAGAATCAGAAGTTGCCATACATTATGAATATCAGGACATCATTGCAAATCCACTGTAAGATATTAAACTTAGATAACGATCTAATGCTGACATTATTCTTTTATAAAATTATAGACTCTTACTCTTTCTGTATATTCAGTTAGAATATTTAATAAATAACATAAATGAATTGAATTTGTTGGTTGGTTGAATGTGATCTTATAGAACGAGTTCTTTAGGACAATTAAACAAATAAAATTTTAGATTCATAATGCTTATGACCTTTGAAATAACTCGACATTAAAGCTGTTTCGTTATGAGTTAAGTATTTGCAACCGAAAGAGAACAATCCTATTAACAGAAACGGATAATGGTGATATAGTTTTGTATTTTATGATCACAAGAGTCCGACATGTAGTTATGAGTATTTGGATCATACAGTTAGCGCAAGACATTTTTAGTACAAGGGTAATATGGTAAGTAATGAAATCTCGAGTTGACTTTTGAAGATTGAATAGTAACAACTATGGACAACATAAATCTGCAGATTTGTAGTTCATCTGTGGTTTATGCGATTTGGATGCAACTTCTTTAATAGGAGCCCAATATTAAAAAAATTTTAATAAAGATAAGATGATAGCAGTATAAAACGATCAAAATTAAAATGATTAGGAGTACTTTATACAATATTTAAAAGACGCACAGAAATATATTACAGAAAATATATTTTAATAGAAGTATCAACTTTTTCGATCATTAGTCTTATTTTGTTTGTAAATATCTATATATTCCTATGACTATATTCAAAAAAAAAAGGAATGTGTGTGCAAGCATTAGTTTCCATTCGTATTTAATTTTTTGAACTATAAAAGTTTGTACTTAGCTTGAATTTAAGAGGTCTGGAAATTACCAAAAAGAAGTACAAACAGAGAAATGTGACTTGAAATGTTATTCATGAAATGTTTATACATCATTATAGCTTAGCATTCACATTTGTCGCTAATTAAGGATTTCCTTTATCGGCGTTTGTATATTGATTTATTTAAAGGGAATTCCTTGATCGATTTTTTACTTTGCATTTTCTGATTAAGTTGTCAAGAATTACTAATATATTTACTTATTTAGTTTACTCCAAGAAGCAAATGAACTGTCATGCTATGATTATTATTATTAATGTTTGTTAATAATTGGTATGATAAATCAATTGTCATGCAGGTGATTTGATTGATTTATATCTAAGTTCTAATTGCTAGCATAGTTTTAGCTATATTAAATGGTAGAATAGTTGAAAAGTAATTGTCTCAGTAACATGGATGTACAAGGATACTTTATACCTTACCACTTCTATATCACTTCATGCGGCGTCTCTCACCCATTACAAACTGAATCTCTTAGTTACCGCTCATCTTTTTGCTTACCTCCACTGGCAAACTCTATGTTACATTTATACCTAGTAAACTGAAATGCTTTTCCTCGGACAACAGAATTTTTCAGTTACCTAATTTGACTTGAAAAAAGAAGACAGTGAAAAAGCCTTCGATGCTGTCGGGTTTTGGAGCTTGGTTCACCTTGGTTAGCTTTGCCAATTCGGCGTCTCCCCAAAATTTGGCAATGTTGCCTATAGATTTTTATCTGATAGGACCTTTAAAGTTCAAATCGGTGCCTTTTTCTACTGAGACTCACCTAACGTTGCCAGTGTTCCGCAACGCTCTATCCTTGGTCCACTACTTTCGACTTTGCTGGCTTTGCACGTCGTGATTTTTATGCTGCCGTCTAAGCCTCATTGTACTCCTTATGAACTTAATGCCTTCCTTGGAACTCTAATAGTTTACTACACCAGGTGCAAAATTAAATTTAAGCCTTCCGAGATTGCTTCCATCGCTTTCCCAGGGCAAGACAAGATGACTTCAGAACTTTCCATGTCTCACCCATTAAGTAAGAGTTCTGCAATACCTGATTTCAGCTTGTTGACAAATTAAAGTATATCGGTGTTGCGCTATCTCCTCGGCATAACTTTATATTGCATAAACTAACTAAAAAAATACGCTTCAAAGACACAACCAGCTTAACTGTAAGAATAAGATTCCTATAAGCAGCTTATCCACTACTTTTTTACGCCTTTCCCGTATGGTCTGGAATCTATTCTGCTCAAATGGATAATATCAACTATAAACGCAAGCATATTCTCTATAAGTAAGCTCTAATTATGTATCAATGCGTCCCACCTCACCCGGCTTTAAAGCCCTCCCCTTGCATTTCGACTCCCAGCACAATTTACTTTGATTTTTTGTTAGTCTTCCGCGCTTGTTTAGAAGCTCAACCCCCTGCACCTACCTTTCTTTCGTCTACATTATGCCTATGCTTTCTGGCTTAAATAAACGCAAATTCCTGATTACTCTTTATTTTAACTCTCTTCCCTAATAACTGAAACGTAGTTCAAGGCACTGCCCTTCAAATCAATGGATAGCGAAAATTGGTATTTGGTATTATATATATCTTTTTATTAAAATTATTCCATTTACATAATTACAGAATTACAATTATTATAAACGTTACTACAAATATTATTATGACTTTTGTAATATCAATAAAAAAATTAAATAAAATTTAAAGTGAATTTTAAATTCGTTAAATGGCAGATGTAGTATTTTTGAACTATTTAAGACTTTAAAAAAGTACATTAGCATTATTATTTGATATTTTTTATTTTAAGGAAATCAAGGAAAGGGCTTTTTAAATTTTTTTTGTTTTTTCGTAATACTCTTTAAAATTATGTAAATTTTTAAAATAAGTAGTGCAGCTTATGCCGTGTACTTTATCTTTTGGCATCTAGATTATCGCTGCAGTAGACTACCGGCTTTGAGTGTGTTCTGTTAAGGACGTCAGAATGGTTCACCTTCAACAGTGACAAGCCAGAAGGTGATCATTATTTCATTGAAGTTGCAGTGTCCTTTCCCGTCAATGGGACTCAATGAATCACTAAATGAATGGCGTTGCACGAAAGTCTTCTAGACATGAACCAGGTGAAGACAATGCTTGACTCCATATCCTACTGCAGTGTGCTGTTGAGTGATAGTTTTATTATAATCAGTAAAAATTTAATAAAAGATGGAAGAATGCTGTTAAACTTACCATTAGGTAACTGTAATCGATCCAAAGTCCTTTTCAACCATTTGGCGGGTGCTTCGCATACCACACAACACGAAATATATTTGTTAATTTCATAATTTTTCACTGGCATCATTGGCAGTAAAGCGGACGTTGAAAGCCAGAAAGTTTTATCATTTCTTGAACCATAATTACAAACATTATTTTGTCCGCATATAAGCATAGGCAGTGTAGAGAAGCGACGAACCCATGAGCCTGGTGAACCTAAGTCTTGATTATGTGCAAAATCATAACCATTAACATAAAGTAAAGAGTTGCCAGTCCGTAATTCTATATGACCACTTTCACAATATGGTATTTCTTCAGATTGACTATGTTTTACTAAAAATATTCCAGTCGTAGCCGTGATGGAAACCATCACGGCCTATTAAACCTGGCAAGCCTTGTTATCCTTTTGGACCAAGAGGACCTATTTGCCCTACAAGTCAAAAAAACCGATCTCACGCCCTTCATCTTGGTCACCCTTTAAACCAGTTAATCCTTGTAACCCAGGAGGACCGCGTTTACATTTTTGACCCTCATATATTAGATGACCAGGTTCGCCCTTTGGACTCGGAGGCGGAACTAAGCCAGATTCACCCTTTTGACTTCTTTCACTAGTTTTACAGTTGATTACATCTCGCCCTTATGGATGCATAAAGCCTTTTTCTTCTAGTGGACCCATTGACTGTTTGGCTTATTCACACCAGGTATACCAGGATCACTTTTTCGGCAGGAAAGCCAGAAACACCACGGACCTTATAACATTCAAACCAGTCAGACCTTGGTTTCCTTCTTTACCCATACGGCCATAAATTCCTAATAATATTAATTATTCAATAAAGTATCACATATTATTTTCAAATAAGTTTTCAAAATTTAGTAGTCAATAATAATCATATTAATTAATTTTCTAAATATTTACATTCATTTAACTCATCTCGTTTACCTTTAGGACCAGGGAATCTCATGTCACCTTTAAATTCAACAGCACTGGGAAGACCGTCATAACCGTTACGACAGGGTTAGTCGATTGGAGATTGTCATAATGTTGAATGAGTTGCATCACAATTATATATAACTTGGTTCTGAGCTGAAGGCGAACGTTGTATATTATTTGATTGTTGTTCTATCGCCATCGCCATCGCCATCGCTGTTTGTGTTTATATATGTGCTCTGATCATGCCATGTGTATTAAACATATTTGCTTCAGTAGCAGAAACTGCTGGTGCTACATAAACATGCTCAGACTGGTCTGGTGTGCTTGTTTCATGATCAGTAGAATGTATGGTTTTACTTGAACTGTTAGTGCAAACAATATACTCGACTTTGTTAGTATAAAGATTTAAAAAAGCATAAGCTTGTGTTCGTAATCAAATAAATTCACCACTTGTGGCATGTACGCGATACATTAAGGAAAACATTTGGCCTTTCTGTTTAAGTACTCGATCGAAACTTTCCTTCATGTAACTCTGATCTTCAGGATGAAAAAAAAATTAAGCAAATTTTTCCTAGTAAGTCAGTTGGGGTCTAACCAAGAATTTTGAGTACACGTTGATTTACAAATGTAAATTTTCCATCCATTGCATGATGTGTTATAAATTCAGATTGATTGTTAGAGCCCGACATGGCAGTGAAAGCTCAGTGAAAGCTGTAGACGTGACTTGTAGACAGCCAATTGCTATCAGACAGCAATGTGAAGTATGCCTATCATCATCAACAGGGTATTCCTTATAGACGCCAGGAAACATATCAGTTTGAAACCAGGTTCTTATATATCTATTATATATCTATATCTATTGATTTCTCCCAATTCATTTCACCCGTTTCGGAGGACCGTTGTAAATTGAATTTCATAATAAAACCAAAATTTAGATTGGCACTCTCGGATCGTACACGTCTAAATTTCTTTTCGGGCACACAATAATAAGCACCTAACAAGATTATCACCGGTTACAGTATAACGTTAATTCTTTAGCGGGTCAATTAATTGATATTCCAAAGTATCATTAGAGCATATTTCTCTGTATCAAGTGTATGTAGGTGTTGAGTAACCTAAAGCAAGACAGACCAGTGTGACATCATTAATGACACGATTTTTGTTGCTGTCATAGTTGATATCATTTGATTGCTTTACGAAATAAAGACCACACCGTATTCTTTCAATATTAATCATATAGAGACCATAATCAAATGTACGTTTGTCATTATTTTTTAAAACACATTTTTCGGATTGCAGAGAGTTCTTCTTAAAAAAGATTTAGCAGATTTAGTAGAAAATACATATATATCTAAAAATCCTCTCAAATTATTACTGCTCGTACCAGCTGTAATATTGATCTTTTGATTGTAAAAATTGCGACTGTTATCATTTAAATTATATTCATTGTGTGCCAAAAAGCGATTATCATGCTTGTCATAATTTTCACTTTCAATAGTTTTTTCTTCATCAAAGGCAAAAGAATTCTTAAGATAGAAGAACTTTGGATTTTCATCGTTAACCCAGGAATTGGGTCCTGTTTGAAGTACCGAAAACCCAAAGTGATTTTGTGGTTGATTTTGTACAATCAACTCTTTCATCCATATTATCGATGTTAATAAGTTCGAGCGGTATCCTTTGCATATCTTTTTGGCATCCAAATAATTACGTTTCGGAGATCGTATAAAACCATAACAAGTTTGTCGGAAAGATGTCTAATATTCAGGGCAAAAATTTTACTCATTGGTGAGTTCATCAATGTAGCCACGATTTGGATTTCCTTGCGTATTGGCACGATTGAATGGATCGTATGCATTGGTACCACCTAGTGTGTTGGTGTGCTGACGATTACCACCACGTTGATCGGCATCAGTATACTTTGTTGATTTTGCAAATTTTGATGTGAAGCAGTAGTGGGTTTTCATATATTGAAGTGTCGGAATTTTGTGGTGTGTTTGTATACAACGGATTGTAACGTGGTTGATAATCCTTATTGTAGGTCGGTTGATATGTTTGTTGTTCGCATGGTAATTGCCCAACTGCATCGGCTTCTGTGAAACTGTTTTTGATGTATAGGATGAACGGCAACTGTTGAAGTTGCAGACCAAATTTGTTCCTCTCCGCCGCATTTTGCAATTTTTTTATTGAACTGAAGTTAGTTTAGTTTAAAGGCACGTTTTTAATTCGATCCTGATAAAAAATCATATATGTATATTAAAATAAATAAAGAAGCTGAGAAAATAGAACAAGCAGAAGCAAAGTTATTTAAATTAATTGTATTCGATTACGACCTTAAAGTAATTTAAAATAATATACTTGTCAATAACAAAATATTTATTTAGTTGCCGAAATAAACGGGATGTACATATGTTTATTATGATGATACTATTATACGTATTATCATAACTTCATAAGTTAAAAATTTAAGGCCTCATATTCATTACATTAAAATAATTGATTGTCATTTGTATTAATAATACAAACATACAGACTAATGATTTCATCTAGTGTACTAAATGCAGTACTATTAATATGAATTCTAAAACTGCAGTTTTATTCTACTGTTAAAAAAATAATTGATTTGAACAGTTAATAAGAACTTAATAGAACAGATTTATAGGTCACCAACAGGACATGTTATTTATATTAACATAATATTAATAGATTTTAATAAAGTAAGACTTGAATTGCAAAGAAGATATTACGTCTATCGACCGTAGAGTTAACTGTCTTTCACTTCTACGAATTCAAAGTCTCTTAGTGCAGATGTTAATTAATTGAAGATGCTGACTCTTTTTTAAAAAGTATTTTTTATTGCTACAGTAGTGAGAGAATACATATATTGCTACTTGACTATCAGACTTAATTAAAGTGTTTTTTCACGACTTTTAAAATATGAATGTCTCTGCATTAAATATACTATCAAACCGATTGGAATTTTTGTTTCATAATTCTAAATATAATGAAAAAATAATGGTTCTGATCTGTTTTGACATATCTTCCAAATTTGTTCATTCATCAAGTTTTTGTTACTATCCTCCAATTGACGGAAATCGATCTTCACATTAATAATTCTATACTTTCTTCATATTTCAAGAAGAAAAAAAATCCCATGTATTTAACATTCCTAAAAACTAAGAGGTAACCTTATCTTAAAGAACATGTTGTCATACATAATGGGAATGTAACGATTCCCAACAGGTTGAATTGTATAAGCTACTTTTGACCGTAATGGTAGAACATAACTTTTATCCATTATATAGATCTTTCCTCAGGACAACCCCGCTCGGCTCGATATCTGTATGATTTCGGCTTCAACGTTCCAATCCACTCTAGTGACTTTACCAGCTCTATAGCTAATTTCTTCCGTGAAATTGGGATATTCTTGCAAGATGTCTGGCCTATTTACGATTGCTACGCCGTTCCATGTTTATAATATAATACTGAGCTATTCTACAAAAATTTTAAAACAAAAAAAATATATATCATTCTAACAGAAATATGTAGGTGAAATTAGTCTACCAAAACAAATCCTACAAACTCGGCCAACCTACCGTTCATACGCCCTCGTATGAATCTTTCCACCCCTTTCTATTTTCTGCAATAGCGAATGTTTTACTCAGCCCTTCTACGTTTCACATCATATCTTCTATGGTTAAGACACTTAACTGTGCGATATGGACCCAAAAACTTCGATCTTAACTTCATATTTGTGTCATATTTCTTTCTTTTTATTACTTTATCTATCTTTGTACACCACTTGTATGGATTTTCTTTACTTAACTATGCTATCATCGGAATAACGATTCTGTTTATCCGCTCCACCTGTCCATTTCCCCTGGGAACTCCGGTAGCAATTCTTAAGTGCTGAATATTTTTTTCTAAACAATAATCTTCAAACAAAGAAGATGTAAATGCTGTTCCCCTGTCTGTAATAATACGTTTTGGCTTTCCAAATATAGCTTTTTGTTTTTTCAACTTTTCTACTGTTATTTCGGCCCCACAATTTTTTGTTGGATATAGCCAAACAAATTTGATAAATGCATCTACCACAACTAATAAGTAGGCATAATTTTTTCTAGTTGCCTCCATAGGTCCTAAATAGTCTATGTGTAAAGTTTCGAGTGCCTTGTCTTCTTTTTCTATTGGATTCAAGTACCCGTCCTTTTTTTACCATTTTCGAATAATGTATTCGAGGCATGTATTCACCACTTTAGCTGCTTTTTTAAGCAGTTCCGCTATATATAAAATGTTTTCTGCACACATTCTTGTGTTTTTTTTGTAGCATAATGTCCTCGATTGTGTGTCATCCTTATAATTTCATACTCCATGCTAGAGGGTATAACAATCAATTCAAAATTTGTATCTTTAAATGAAATATCATTTTTTAAGAAAAAGCTCTCGTAGTTGGTTCTTTCTAAAACTTTGCGTATGGCCTTCGTCCATTCATCCTGTAGTTGCGTTTCTTTAATCCGATGTAACAACCAATCCTTTAGTATGTCAACGATCAAAGTCAACGACTTAGTGCATCTACGTGCCGCATTTTTGATCCCGCGCGATGTTTAATGTTAAAGTGGAAATTCTGCATCTTATTACTCGAAGTGGTATCTTCTTCTTTTTCACTGTCCTAGTAAATGCATTAAAATCAGTAACTATTTTAAAGTTTAGACCCAACAGATATACTCTCCATTTCTCGAGCGCTTGCACTATGGCTAATACTTCTAATTTGTATGAGTGAAAAGATTCTTTATGTTTTTTATTCTTCCGGCTCATAAACTGTACTGGGTGAAATTCCTTACGCTCAGCATCTTTTTGTAACAAAATCGCTCCGTATCCATATTTTGAAGCATCTGTATGCACTTCAGTGACTGCTTTAGGATTAAATAATCGTAATACTGGTGCATTAACTAAAGCAGATTTTAGATTTTCAAAAGTCATTTTTATGTTCGTTACTCACTTTAAACGTAATGTCCTTTCTCAATAGATCGGAAAGAGATTTAGCTATAAAAGCATAATTAGACATGAAACGTCTAATATATGATGTTAAACCCAAAAACCTTTGAATACCTTTAATATTTCTTGATAATTTGAATTTTTTTATTGCCCACGTTTTTTCTTCCGACGGTCATATAAATCCATTTTCCGCTAGGTAACCCAAAAATTCTTCAGGAAGTGACATTTTGACCACTTAATATGTAAGCCGTTTTTTCGTGCAACCTCCATAATTTCTTTTAGTTTCACTAGTCCATCTTCTTCACTTTTCGGTGGGATTATTACGTTATCCATATATACTACTACCGTGTCTTTCTGAATCAATGGTCTAAAAATAGCATTTGTAAAACGACAAAAAACTGCCGGTGGTACAAAGGTACAAAGTTAAATTCATATTGGCCATCATGGTAAACAGAAGCAGTATACTTCTTCAAGTTTTCTTCTAAAGGCACGTGGAAGAACCCGTTCTTTACATTCAATGTTGTATAAACAATATTCCCCTGTAGCTTGTCTAAAACTTCGTCCATCAGAGCCATTGGAAAATTGTCTCTAACAATTTTTTAATTTATTTCCATCTTTTTTAGATAGTACCACAATTGGAGAAGCATACTCGGAATTACTCTCTCGCATTATTCTATCCTTCAACCACTCTTTAAGCTGCGTCTCAACAAATTTTTTATCTTCATACGGTAGATGCCTGAGTTTTATGAAAAAGACAATCTTGAAAATATTGGCATTGGAGCAGAATTATTTCTGCTCGTACTTTGTATTTAACTTATCCTCAACATCTGTACTGTATGTGTGTTTTTTTAATGCCTTCACTAAGTTCTTGAATCATCAGTACGATAACCATTCTTTTTGCTCAGTGGCTATGTCATCGTCATCGCCAACAAAGATAAAAGTCGCATGTTTATAAAATTGGAAGATAACATTTGCTAACTCGAAGTTTTCACAACATCAAATTTATTTTTATTCTTAAAACTTGCAGTGCGATTTTCGTCCATTACAAAATTGGCAAAAGAAATGGAATGCTTTTCAGTTTTCTGTGTGAGAGGCAAAAATGGTTGGGGGTTTTGAGAAATTGTCGTGCTTTAACTGCAGACGACAACGTGTGATCGTGTTGTTGATCTGTACAGTTTACAATTGGTTTATCCCCAGTTATAAATTTATAACCAAAATCGCTTAGTTCAAGTCCTTCCTTGGTACTTGTGCGTTTGATATCTTCATCACCTGGCTTAATGTTAATTTCATCATCGAGACTTTTTGGCAAACGTCGACTTGGAGCCTTTAACAATTTAACCAATTCTGAACGCTGCTCTCTTCATTTTGCAGTTTGTTATCCAAACGTCGTTCAGCATTGCGTTTACATTTACCTTTCGTTCCTACACCTAATAATACTGGATTGTTGTGCACCTCTTGTGCTTATTCTTCTTGCTTTCAGTCTTTCAGTCTCACTAATCCGTGTACTTTTTGGTGTGCATTTCATGAAATTGAGGGATTAATTTTTGGCAAAGAATAATCTAATATTTTTGATGTCTGAAAATTAAATTCCATTAAATTTGATTTAAAGAATGTACAATTTCATGTATTGTATCTTAATTTTGATTTTGTTGGGCCATCGAATTGATCATCTCTTTTGTTGTTAGCCATAATGAAAGGTGATAATCCGATCGATTGATTAAGTATTGATGCTGCTGATGATGGCGATTCATCGAATTATTATTTCTTGCCACTGAATTTCTTCAGATTAAGAATTTTATTTCAGGTATAACTATTTCCGGTATTGTGGTACAATTTAGAATAGTATTAGTGTCAATTTGTATACCAAAACTACCACTAGGTACTTTCCGATAACTGCGGTATTGTTCGGTATGCACTGGTATATTACTAGATAACTTATTTTTAGAAGTCGAGGAACTCTTAAGTGGTAGAGTTCTTTGAAAAGTTTACGCAAAGATCTTGTTTGACTCCAGGTGCGGTTAATATTGTAAATGACTTTGAACTAATTGAAGATGTTGTATTATCTTTAGTTATTTATGGCGATGGCGTATATAGTTTTTTGATATCACTGAATAACTTTCTTTTTCTCAACTGTCGGTTTTCGAAAATAAATCCTTTATATATGCTTCATTGCTAATTGAATCAATGGGATTGATTGAGTTTGTTGTCACTTGGGATTGAAAAGTTGCTTGACGTATAAAATTTATCCATTGATTAAGCGCACCCAATGATTCTGTAGCAAAATAAAATGTTTCTATTGAGTGGTACACTTTAAAGGCAATAGGTTTTGAACGAGCTTTCTAACCCAAAGATACCGGAAAACCCGCTTCTTTTAAATTGAAACCATAAAGTATTGTATATAGTATTACAAACTAAAAACGTTTTCAAAATTTTAAACCTCTTTGATTCGTTGTCTGACGTGTTCAATCACGACCTCCGGCCAAAACATTTTTATCTTCCATAAGGAATTCTGCTAGTTGGTTATTATTTTTTTTTTGAGTTACGAAAATATTTCTTGTTGAAGTATTCCAAGTCTATGTTGATGTGTTTGTATATACCTCCATATGTGATGAATTTACTGGAATTCCACTTATGGTGTGGGGTTATAATATAGCAAGTTTAAAATCGGAATATTAAGACTATTGAGATTTAGCGATTTTGTTACGTTTCCGATTGCCATTGACGAAGACCACTAAATGAAATGTTAAGATGCATGTGGGTACTGACTCAACCTCATTTTTTGAGATTAAAATCTGTGTGATGCAGAATAAGTAGTGCTTGCAGAAAAATTACTTCCTAAGCTGCTTTGCTTTTGTTTTGTTCTTTAATATGAATAAACAATACTCAATTTATAAATAATAGATTTCGTTAAAAGTATTTTGCTCCCAATTTCAAAAAAAAAGTTGTAAAAAGCAATTTTACAAATTTACCTAAAGTAGTCGCTTTTATTAGCATATCAAACCAATATAGAGAAGTTATTTTTTCGAAATTATTTTGTGAAATTTCGAATAGAAATTAAAACCGCGTTATTGAAACACGAACCTTTCATCATTTTCTGCATCGAAATTTGAAAGAAAAAAGTTCAGATGAGACCGCAAGAGTATAACTCGAGTGCTTCGAATATAACTCGAGTGCTGATTCATTGTAGTTCTCTGATATATACACACAGTCATTGTTGTTGTGGACCTACACAACGGCATTTGTTGTTGGCGCTATTATATGAGTTGTATTCATTGGTGGCGAAGTTCTGGAAACTGGTGAAATGGAGACAATTCATGGTGTTACTTATGCAATAGGTGTAGTAGAAGTACCGCTTATTGCAGTAGCATTATACCCGTAACTGTTAGATATTATAGACCATGAAAGTAGTAACTACTTTCTGTTGTTTTTTGGTTGCATTAACACTTGAATAGTTTTGATTAATACTTGAATTATTACTGAAATTTAAATCGTACCCAGTGCGAAGCAACGTAGGTATCTGTTTGTGTACGTAATGACAAGCATTAACTCAGCTTTTGGCATAGCAGACTTACTGTATCAACTGTTGTACTACTATTAATTTTTGTATTCATGTTTCGATCACATAATTATATCGGCTCTCCATTTCTTCGCTAAATCATTTTCGGTAATGATATACCATCAAATATACAATATATTCCAATTTTTTTTCACCACGTAACGCCGCTTAATCCATTAAAAGATACAACAAAAAAAAAGAAGTACACTATGTTTTTCTTCCAAAGAGGTGATCAAAATTCGCTTTATTATAAATTTTAAAGCAGAATAACTCTATGCGAACTATTTTGATCTGATTCTGTAATATATTTATTCAAAAATCGTAACATATTAGAGTAGTGTGACCATTACTTCCTGAAAATAGAAAGCTATTTTTGTTGAGCAACTAAATATGAAGAATATTTATGTCGCAAGTTATTGTTTTCGCAACTTTTTCTTATTTCATAAGACAGACTTAAAACCAGGGCATCGAACCGGAACGTGACCGAAAAACAAATAATCAGAAAAAACCGATCTTTTTGCTAAAACTAAAACCGGAACCGAACCGATATATATTTTGCCTTGAACCGGAACGAAAACAGGAATTGAAAAAATTCCGGTTCGATGCCTTGCTTGAAACTAACCTACAACAATTGTTTGTTTATAGTTCAATAACTTTTGGTATCTTAAATCCCAATTGTTGTACACTTATGTCAATATGTCGAATTGCTAAATTCGAATTTTACCGTCCAAAATATTGTATTACTTTTCTAATATATTATTATATTAAACCTTATGTTATTCTAATATATATGGAGCAATTAGAAATATTTTTCGATGCAGCAGTTATTACTTAAGAGTATCATATGAGCACTTTGCTGTTGTGAGTTTAGTACTCGGTATAAGCGAAATCTCTTTGGATATCATTAACAAAAGAGAACAACTTGCTTTACTTCAGAATATATTGGGAGATTCCTTTCTGATAGTCCATCAGATATTCATTTATCAGAGAAATCCATTCTCACTAAAATATTTTGCCAGTTACATTAATAATTGCAGTGTTATAGTATTTATCTGAAAGGCCATCCATTTTGAAGATTTTATCGAACAGACTGAGTTGCAGACTCAACAGACTGATAAATTAACGTCGATGGATGCATTTTTTTTCTTCATTTAGTTTTTACTAATAATTTTTTTACCATAATTTCTAACACTACATATAATAACTTAATTTCGCAAAAACTTTAATTTCGTCTTCGTTTTAGCGAAATTAAGTTGTTTTTTCCATACAAAACTCCAGTTTCCAATTTTAAAGTTTGAACGAAAATAAGGAAAATGGCCTTAATTTCGTTAAAACGAAGCCTGAAATTAAGGAAAACTTCACATGCAACTATGCGAAAGATAAGCTGATATAAAGAAAAGGTGATATTTATTTTTAAAAACAGCTGACTTTAATAAAACCGGGAAAATATTTTGAAAGTAGTGCAAATTTTTTAATTCGAATATAGAGAAAAAATTTTAACTGTTAGTAATTTGAAATAGAATGAAAAATAACAATCCAAAAACCTGAAATCCACTAAAGCTAATAAAACTACTGAATGACATCCCTTATAGTTATAATAATCAATTTTTAAAATTTCCCACATGTAAATCGTATTTAAAATATGTAATTTTTATCATTCGAATTATAAACAAAGAAAGCATATGATTTTCTTGATTTGCGGCAGTTTGAACGCTTTCCAAATTAACTTAATTAATTTCATATGAACGAAATGAAGGAAATTTGGGTGCTTGAATACAGTATTACCAAGTTATTAGTGGAAGGATTTTTTTTGTTCATTATCACAATGTTTGACTACTTATTTCGGATAGAACTGTTTGTCAAAATTTTTGATTACTACACTGAGAGAAATAACCACATTGCAAAGTTAATGATTGAACACAAAGTTAATGATTTGGAAATGGATATTTGCATGGTTTATGTTAAATTTTATTTTCAATGTGAAAACGAAACTTTTCATTTCACATGGAAAGCATATTTAATTTTTTTTTTCAAATCAATTGAGCCATCAGAATCTAGGAATTCATGGTTGCCATTTACTGAAAATTGTACTGCAACTTTCAAAATAAAGTTGTTGAATAAAAATTCAATAATAAGATAATTAGGAGTATAATTTAATTAATCGCCAAAACATTTCTTTACAATGTATGGGAAACGTTCATTATACCTAAGTCTATATATAAGTTCTTCTTAATACATTTTATCTTTTGTCATTCAAAGAGATAAATCATACATCCATTATTTAAGCCTACTTGTAATATACATTTATATATACATTCTTCTGGGATAATTTATATTATTTTATAAATTTATATTATTTAAATTTTTAATATATTTTTATGATTACTCCTAATTATTTATTTCAATTGAATTGTTAATAAACAATAATGCGTATATATTTATAATTGTAGTTGTAATAATTCACATTTAAGCTAATAAATCAAATAATTTCAAAGTTATTTGGTTGTTTTCTTGTTTTCTTATCTTGTACTTAAAAGTATTCAAACCGCAACTGCTTTTTAGACAATTTGATTTATAAACGAATCAATTTCAAATTGCAAATATTAGCCTTCAATTTGTAATGAAAAAACGACGAGTTTTAAATATTTTTCAAATTCAGTTTGTAAACGAACATTTGCAATTTTTGCAAATATTTCTTTATGATTTTGCAAAATCCATATTTAAATCACTTTCATTACTTTCATGCATTTATTGTCAATTTGAGTATATAATTAATGGTTTGGCAATGCTATTTCTATCAGTGTATGTAATTCAACAGTTATTTTGTAAGACATTTTAAAGAAAAAGAAGTGTACGATGTTTTACAACTTATTATCACTAACTAAATCACAACTGGGTTAATTATATTACATTAAGTTGCAAGGTCTTGCAAACTGAAAAAATTTATAATAAAAAAAAAAATATAACAGTTAAAAGTTCACTTGTTATACACAATTTATGGTACATACTAGCTCTTAAGAAATAACTTTTATATTAAACAATCTTAATAATCAATAAGCTGACTTTATCTGACATGAGTTACGGCCCCCTCGCATACACAATAGAAGTTTTGCCTAAACTATTAATGTACACCTTCTGTGACGAAGAATTAAAATTATCATTTCATTCCCACGCCACAGAGATATTTGGAAACAAAAAATCACATATAATCACACATATAAGTATCATAATTTATTGCACCACAAAGTGTGAACATAAGACGTTGAGACTCTAAAAACTGTTTTTTGAGAATTAGAAGAATAAGGTTTGGTCCAACTCACATATGAAAGAGTCGTATTTACTTTTTAATAATTATAAAATTAATAAAAGCTTTACACAAGCTTAATTTTTAATCAATTAATCATTGTACTTACCACTCTGATGAATTTGCCCGAACTCCATACTCTTTCACATTTCCAAAAAATCACGTTATAAATCACTAATATCACAGAATTATTCATTATTTCTAATATTGTTATGTTCTAATATTAGTAGAAAAACGTAATGATGCACTTCACATTTCATTTCATACTAAATTACACGTGAAGAATTCGTTATATTTATACCTTTCGACTACAGTATAATATTCTTACCTAATTATATTTCCCAAAAATGAACGGCTGAAAACTTGATACCTGTATTATCTACGTATATTGACCATAGTAACAAGATTTTTGGTATTGTATTATCAGTTTTGAATCCCTTGAAAATTTTTTTAACCTGCGATATTTGGGTTAAATGCCAAATATGGAAATATATAAAAATTTATTGTAAGCGAAATTGACTATCGATATTGGAAGTGTTTTTAAAAATTTTGTTTTTCTAGGAAACTTCATTCCCTTCGTTCCCTTCGAAACATAATAATTTCATTTCATTTAGAACTACATATGGCACTTTAAATTTATAATCTACTTACCTTATCTACCTAAGTCTCTGATTTGGCGTCGCAGTTTTATTCATGGAAAGGGCTTTTTTTATTTTTATATCTTTTATTACATCCTTTGAAACCAAGGTTCAATTGAGTGATGTGTAAAAGTAACTCAATTACAAGAAGAAAATAAATTTCTTGAATTAATTGAAAGTCACTCCAAAACTAACTTCTTTTTCCATACAATGAAATAAGTACAAAATAATATATTAATTGAATTATATTATATTAATTGAAAGTTGACTTAAATGAATGGGTGATGCTGATATCAGCAAGGGGAGTAAATTTTGCATTTAAGTCGAGAACAGATTTTTCTGGGGTTTGTTCCTCAATTATGAAAGTATTACTTCGATGCAGTAAGCATATTAAAATATTTTTAGCAGAGGTTACACTTTTATTCTGATCAGAAGTTCTGTAGATTGATATATTTTTGATTAAATAAAAATTTCTAAGTCTCTATGTCTTTTACAATATAAGTTTTTAACATCATATAATAGGTGTATATCTATGACACATACACAATAGATCAAGCTCGTCGCTGTGCATAGGGGCCTTTGGCTAACCCAAAACCCCCAATACCACCATTGAAGTTTTGCAGCTTAACAATGAATTTGCCCTTTGTTGAATGAAGAATATGACATAAAGGTTATAGAGAAACGGGAGATTCTTGCTAATGAATATTCTTTAATTAAATATTGATTATTCAATACACTTTTAGGTTTGTCGTACATTACTATATCAATCGTCCCTGAATATAGCTTAATCTTATTGATGAAATGCTGTTTTGATACAAAGATTATTATTATTAGATATTATGATTAAAAGTATTTGAATATTAAGTATTTAAATTTAGTTTCTTATGTGACTTACAAATTTCGAATGATACTTTTCAATATTTGTTATATCTGCAATTTCACTTGTAATGAAAGCGAATGAATGTATATCAAATATCTTAAATTTGTCTAATTAAAATTTGTTAAATATCTTAATTTTATCTATTTTCTCAACTAATGAATATATATATGTTTTTAAATTTATTTAAAATTTGATTTGATCAGTATGACTATAGTACAAAATATTAGACAGTTTCTTTCTACAGCAACGAAACGAATTCAATTCGACAAACATTAGTGAATTCTTAAGAGAGTAACAAATAACATGTCATTCCACGAAACCTAATAGTTATACTTCGACTGCTGATATCGCAAGATTTGATAGCACAACTTCCAGATAATGAAGGATACTTAATATAGAACAATTAGGGCTTTCAACTCAAGAAAAAGTATTGAAACGCTAGAAATAGCATTAAAACTCTGTCCATGGGGTTAATAAACAAACACCTCTACACATAATAGAAGGTAAAGTCTGTACTAATAATATGTACGAACTAATCAGAAATAAAAATAGTAATCTTCAGAAAAGGGGGTTTTTAAAAAGGTTTTTAAAAACGTTTATAGAAAATGAAGATCAAGCACTGACGACTGCTCTAAGGTGCGGAGGTATGCCGCGCACACCTTAACATGATTTACAAAACTTTAAATAAAACATATAAATTCAATAAAATATCTTAACATCCAGAATTAATATAATTTATTACATGAACATATACATATTTTTAAAGATAAAAGTTTTGGAAAAAAAAACAATTACATGAAATTGTTCATGAAAACCCAATCAAATTTCTCCTCTTAGCTTCTATAGTTAATAGGTGTGCTCAAAAACAGAACACTTCTATTATATTATGTATTTTCTCTTTAAGCAACTGCATTCAAAAATTTCTGTGTAATTATAGTTAGATGGTAAATGTTGAAATAGTCGATAATAAAGCAGAATTCCGATTGTTCAGCTTACGAAAATCTGTGCACAAATTTTATATTAGAAATTGAAAGAGTAATTTGCATAGAACACATATGTTTATACTTAAGCGGTCACCCCTAGATCAGTTCGTTTTAAGCTTTATAAAACTATATAGAGTAGATACTTTATGGAGCCCCCAAATCATATTGACATCAAAACTATAAAAAAATAGTTTCTTTAAATTAAGGATATGGAAATATAAATAAGAACAAAAAAATATATCGAATAGTGGTCTCGAAGCCTATCCAAACCCAGTCATTGTTTTGACTCACTATTATCTTATTTATTGTAAGTTGTATGGTATATGATTTAGAAATTCCTTAAAATGAGAAGAGAAATAACTAAATTTATCTCTTAAATTCTCTTTTAATTTCTTTGCTGCGAGTCGTACAGTTTTCAAATTAAATAAGTTAATAATTTTATTTAAAAATAACTTGCTTGACATAATTCTTTATGCCACCAAATGAACTATAAATATAGAAAGTAAATTATTGAATAAATGCAATCAGAGTAACCATTTTAAGTTGTCCAAAAATAATAAATTTAATCAAAACTTATCTTTTTCTGTTCTGTTAAAAATTATAAATTTCTATTTATTTAGAGTCACTTTTAGTCCATTGGAACTTGAGTAAAATATCTGCTTAATTGCATTTGTAATTTTATAAACATTCTGAAGAAAATGGATCATATCGAAGATGCAATTGCAAATACAGTTGACTTTGAAATAAGGGCCTGCACAGCTACTATATTGCCTATTAGCAGCAAGAAGCATATTTTGAATGAAACCGAAGAAGGAGAATACACTAATTCCGGTTTGCCACCTTCGTCATGTACATCTATTGCCAATGAGGAATCCAATCATGCAATAAGTGAAACTGACAGCATACAAGATGTACAAAACGTTGCGGAACAAGAGCAGTTCAATGCTTGCTCCAAAAAACAACTCACGAATGAAATATCAGTATCAGTTATCACTGATACAGAACAAGAAAACTTGTCTCAACAGAAAAAGTCTACATTGGATGAGCCACAATTTGAGGAAGCCACAAATGAGGTGTCGATATCAAAAACAGATGGTGAGATTATAAGGTTCTCGATTGATGAACTCACGAATGAAACATCAGTATCCGTTATCACTGATACAGTTATCACTGATACTGAACAAGAAAACTTGTCTCAACAGAAAAAGTCTACATCGGATCAGCCACAATGGGAGAAAGTAACAAAAGAGGTGTCGATTTCAAAAAATGATGGAGAGATTATAAAATTTTCCATTGATGAACTCAAGCAAATTAGGGAAGATATAGAAAGCAAAGTAACTAGAAACAATTTAAATTGGGAACCATTTAATCTTACAACGAAAAACAATAACGATAAGGTTTTTATTATTATATTCTTTCCAAAAATTGTAAATTTCTCTTTAGTAATAATTAATTTCACACTCTGCGTTTGACTACAGGTTATTAGTAACTCAATAAGCAACAAATTGAAAGAAGTTTTCCCTTATCACAGTGATACCTCTTTGGAATACCAATATTCTACAGGTAATATTAACATATTTCAAAACGACGTTCTCTGAGCTTATACCTATATAGTAAATAAACAAAATTAAACTCTGTTATAATTTAAAATAATTTTTTATTTCCAATCAATTATGCAATAAAAGAAGTCAATACATTAAGTGAGGTCCGCAGAACAAATTTGAATATAACAAAGTCGTCTAGTTTCCCATACATTCCGAATTCAGTTTCTCAGGGACACATGAATTTTTTAAATGAGAATACCATCGCGTCTGAAAGGCCAACGAAGAAACCTGCCAAATATCAAAAGCACATTACTATTCGATATGACGACTCAGACGAAGAAGATAAAAAACGAGTTCCATTCTGCCCATACTGCTTTTAAGCACCTGTAATTGTTAAAGGATACATAAAGTGGCCTTTAGACATCAACGCGCGTTGACAAACACACGAAGTCTTCTCTTGCCATTACACATTAAATTTACCAACAATTTTTTAAACACGCCTCCAGCAAACAATGCAAAATTGTTCACTCATCAGTATTAAAGCAATCGCTGAAGTGTCAACAGCGGCTGCTATGCGTAATTTCCTTACGAAAAATGATGTTTTACATTTAATTTATAATTTTAATATATATATTTATATTTATTTTTATGATTTCAATTTATATATTTATTTTTATATATATTATATTTTATATAATTTAATTTTTTTTTTTTTTGGTATATTTTAATAACAAATTTTCCGTAAATGCACAATGCAATTAATATTTAAAACAAAATTTTCATTGTAATTTAATGTTTGGTTATATTTTTTTATCCCAAGGTTATTAATATTTTAATTCTTCTTAATAACATGTTTTGGAAAATAAAAAATTTTACCTAGGTAGAAAATACAAATATTTAAAATAAAAGATACAATTTATTCATTGTTGCAAAACATCGTCTGCTAACTATAAATCATGCGTGCATTTAAACGATGATTACGCTTCCATTTCTCAAAATAAATTAAATTTTGCATGCCGACCAAATCCGACTGTATATGCAAAAACATGAGCGTGGTTGAAGATATATCAAAATTTTTTGATTTTCGTCAACACATTTCTTAAAATTTCAAATGTTGCTATTACACAAACAAATTTCGCATTTCACAAAGTAGGAGAAAAGTAGGAGAAAAAATTCTAATGTGTATGAATTGTAAAGTGATCGTTGAAATTTTCCGGGTGAGAATGAATAGTCTCACCTTCATTTGAGTTGTCAATATCATTAGTTCTAATAATTGATATATTTTCTTGGGAATAATTGGTTTGAGCTTCCATTGAAATTTGGTCAGATTGTTCTCCAGCATTTAAATTTTTGATTTTTAGCAAATCATCTAAGTTAATATTGAAATTGTCGGATTCTAATTGATTGATCTCGTCCCAATTGGTACGGTTTAGAAAATCGACTATTTTATTTTCTTTCCCTGCTATATAGTCTATTCTCGCATCGTTTTCTCCTAATTGCACTAACCATCTTTGTAACCTAGGGTTAATGTCCTTACCAGAATTTTTTGCTTGCAGCTACTTTAGTGGTTGGTGATCTGTTTATAGATCAAACTCCCTTCCAAAAATATAGGGTCTAAAGTATTTTACTCCCCATACTATCGCCAATAATTCTTTCTCGATAGTAGAATAATTTTTCTCGTGATCATTTAGTGTTCGTGAAGCGAACGAAATTGGATGCCCTTCTTGTGTTAGAACTGTGCCAATTGCGAAATTGCTGGCATCAATAATGACCTTAAAACGTTTATTAAATATAGGGTATCTTAGTATTGGGGGATTTATTAAAATATCCTTTAGTTTTTCAAAAGCTGTGATATAATTTGGATTATTAACATTTATTTTACCATTTTTTTTCAGATATACGACCATTGGATAAGCAATTTTGGAGTAATCTTTTATAAATTTCCTGTAGAAACCAGTAATACCCAAGAAAGACTTAATTTGTTTCTGGGTTGTGGGCAACCTTAGGTTTTGTATTACCTCAACTTTAGCTGGGTTTGGCTTAATACCTTCAGGTGTAAGCAAATGACCTAAAAAATCAGTTTCTTTTTTTAGGAAACTACATTTTTCCAACCGAATCTTTAATTTGGCTTCCTTTAATTTTTGAAATATTTTTTTTAAATTTTCTATATGTTCCGTCAATGAGGTACTAAATATTAAGATATCGTCGAGATAGACGACACAAATTCTATTTATGTAATTTTGAAGTACAGAATTCATAAGACGTTGAAACGCCGATGGAGCATTTTTAAGTCGAAAAAGGCATTCACAAGAATTCATAATGGCCTAGTGGAGTAGAAAATGCAGTTTTTTTCCTGTCATTTTCATCCATCAAAATTTGATGGAAGCCTTTGGCAAGATCAATAGAAGAAAAATATTGAGCCTTACCAAGTTTGTCTATAATTCCATCAATATTAGGAATTGGGAATTTGTCGCTCACCGTAACTTCATTTAGTCTTCGGTAATTAAAAACAATTTGCCATTTTTGGGAACCGGACCTGTCAACTTTTTTAGGAACTAACCACAAGGGACTATTATAAGCAGAATTGCTTTCTTTAATTATATTGTGTTCTAGCATTTTTTTTATCTGCTTTTGAATTTCAATTTCGTGGGTTTGGGGGTATCTATAAATTTTTGAATAGATTGGTCGGTCAGTTGTTGTTATTATTTCGTGCCGTATTTCATGGGTACAGGAAAGTTTATCCCCTTCTTTGAAAAAAAGTTCGTTAAATTGTTGTAGTAAATTTTTTACTGATTGTATTTCTTCCTGATTTAAATGATTTAAGTCTAAGTTCCTAATATCGCTAAATTCAAGTACGCTAATTTCCTGATCTTTATATGGGTTAGAATTTTCGAAAGGCATGGTGGTTCCTAATATATTAATAAATTTGTTTTCTACATCTATCTTAGCTTTAAGAGGCATGAGAAAATTTTGGCCTATTAACGCTTCATAATTTTCGCTATTGAAGTCGGATTTGGTCGGCATGCAAAATTTAATTTATTTTGAGGAGTAGAAGCGTAAACACCATTTAAATGCACGCATGATTTGTCGTTAGCATGCGATCCTTTGCAAATATGAATGAATTGTATCTTTTATTTTAAATATTTGTATTTTCTACCTAGGTAAAATTTTTTAATTTCCAAAACATGTTATTAAGAAGAATTAAAATATTAATAACCTTGGGCAAAAAAAAATAACCAAACATTAAATTACAATGAAAATTTTGTTTTAAATATAAAATTGCATTGTGCACCTACGGAAAATTTGTTATTAAAAAATACCACAAAAAAAAATTAAATTATATAAAATTTAATATATATAAAAATAAATATATAAATTGAAATCATAAAGAAATATAACTATATAATAATATAATTAAATGTAAAACATCATTTTTCGTAAGGAAATTACGCATAGCAGCCGCTGTCGACACTTTCAGCGATTGCTTTACTAATGACTGAGAGTTGAACAAATTTTGCATTGTTTGCTGGAGGCGTGTTTAAAAAATTGTTGGTAAATTTAATGTGTAATAGCAAGAGAAGACTCTCGGTGTGTTTGTCAACGCGCGTTGCTGTCTAAGGCCACTTAAAAGCAATCGGCTGAAGTGTCAACAGCGTGCTATGCGTAATTCCTTACGAAAATGATGTTTTACATTTAATTTATAATTTTAATTTATATATTTATATTTATTTTTATGATTTCAATTTATATATTTATTTTTATATATATTATATTTTATATAACAAATTTTAATAACAAATTTTCCGTAGGTGCACAATGCAATTAATATTTAAAACAAAATTTTCATTGTAATTTAATGTTTGGTTATATTTTTTTATCCCAAGGTTATTAATATTTTAATTCTTCTTAATAACATGTTTTGGAAAATAAAAAATTTTACCTAGGTAGAAAATACAAATATTTAAAATAAAAGATACAATTTATTCATTGTTGCAAAACATCGTCTGCTAACTATAAATCATGCGTGCATTTAAACGATGATTACGCTTCCATTTCTCAAAATAAATTAAATTTTGCATGCCGACCAAATCCGACTGTATATGCAAAAACACGAGCGTGGTTGAAGATATATCAAAATTTTTTGATTTTCGTCAACACATTTCTTAAAATTTCAAATGTTACTATTACACAAACAAATTTCGCATTTCACAAAGTAGGAGAAAAAATTCTAATGTGAGAGCGATTTTTTAGTATATTTGTTGTTTTATCTGGGGCGTGTTTAAAAAATTTTTAAAAAATTGTTTGTGTAATGGCAAGCGCGCGAATTATATTAGATTAAAACGCACAAAACTTTAGTTCAATGCTCACTTTATTAAATGAATCTTAAGACTAACTTATAACTAACAATTTTTCTTATATTTATAATGAGGATTCGAAGTATCGAATCCTGATAAGACAATTCGTTGTTTGGTTAGGCCGAACAACGATAATAATATTTTAAGTTACAATGTTTATTTAAAGATAATAGAATATGATAAAATATAATGTAGATCTTTCGTTGTTTGATTAGGTCGAACAACGATAATAAAATGTTTATATTTATAGTGAGGATTCGAAGTATCGAATCCTGATAAGACAATTCGTTGTTTGATTAGGTCAAACAACGATAATAAAATATTTAATATATGGTTAAGATAAGAGAATGTAACTCCTCGACCCCTTGATTCGAGATACTCCTGGATCTCGTTATTATAAATGTATGTGAGAAGTAAGGAAAAACAAAAAAAAAAAAATTATACAATTCCATACTTTCTTTTAATTTGGTTTAGTTCGATTTCTTCGACTTTATTGTCTTGGATATTATTTACAATTTTTATTCGGTCCTTTCTTTTATAAAGATATAACACAATTATAATGATTAATACAATTATTATACCAAATGTAATACTAATTCCATACGATACTTTTTTGTGACAAAACAATTCTTTTATTTCTTTTATATTTTTAAATTTTTCTAAATGTATATTTTCAAATTCTGGTATTTCTTGCGTTAAGGAATTATCCAATTGTAATTGATATTTTTCATAGAATTAATTTTTTTTTGATTATTATATTTAATGTTTGAAATTTTTATTTGACAGTTTGCAAAATTAATTAAATTATTAAATTATTTTTATTCAAAATTACTTTCCTTTTTGTACAATTTTGGAATAGGCTTAAATTTACAGCATTTTTTATTAATATAGAATCATCATGATAGTAAAGATTAATGTGAACTTAAGTATCTGTAAATTTAGAGGGTTTTTTAATGTTTGATGTGTGAACATTTTTTAGTATTCTTTTTATAAATTTAGGTTCTTCTTTATGTCTAACGTTCCTATAATTCTTTATAAAACCTTCTTCCCTGTTTTCTACATAGTTTTCTCGGTTTTGGTTTTGTTTAAAAATTGTTCTGTTTTTCATTTGATGTATTCTTTCTTTAATGATACTATGTTCCACCTTGTTGTTTTGAACTTCTAATGGTGAAGTTTTTATAGTGCTATGATAAGAATTATTGTAAAATGTAACGGCATTACACATTTGAGAAGCGATGGGACGTTTTTGTTCTAAATTTAATGTTCTAATCCGTTCAGTAATGGTATTATTTAATCTTTCAATATCAGAGTTCCCTGTATGGCTATTCGGTTTGGTAACATGATACTCTATACCTTCTGCAGTTAGAAAATCTCGCACATTTCTTGAGTTGAACTCATTGTCAAAGACAAACTTTTTTATGTGTCCCTTAATGGCTAAAAATTCATTTATCTTCCCGATTATCGTTTGATTATTTCTATCTGGTAAATGAAAATGTACAACATGTTTTGAAAACTTGTCTATAAACACTACAAATGATACTTTACTATTGACATAAGTATCTACATGAACAATTTCATTGATCGTATTTGGTGTTTCCGTTATTTGAAATTTAGTTTGTATTGGATTACGATCATATTTCCCACCATTGCATATATCGCAATTGTTAATTATTTCATGTATTTTTATTTTTAGTTGCGGATGATAGATTTTGTGTTTTATTCCCTCATATGTCGGTATAATTCCTGAATGTCCGACTTCAAGTTTGTGAAATAATGATATTTGTTTTTTCAGTTCTGTTTCTTCTTCTAAGTCTGATGCAAAATAGCTGCACTTTACGAAAGATATACTTTTTGTATTTGAAAAGGAACTTAATAGAGTTTGCTGTAACTTGTTGTAATAATAATTATTGAGTTTAGAAAATATTGCAATTTTTCCTCTATCAAAGTGTCTTCTTATTATATTGGTAACGTTTCCTGAGGAAATATCTTCCTTGTCTATAAAAATACGCTTGTTTTTGAAAATATATACTGCTTCAGTTTCCTTATTTTCATCTAGTATAATTTGTTTACTAAAGCGATTTTCGACAGTGTCAAGAATTGTAAAGTGATCGTTGAAATTTTCTGGCTGAGAATGAATAGTCTCACCTTCATTTGAATTGTCAATATCATTAGTTCTAATAATTGATATATTTTCTTGGGAATAATTGGGTTGAACTTCCATTGAAATTTGGTCAGATTGTTCTCCAGCATTTAAATTTTTGATTTGTAGCAAAGCATCCCAATTGGTACGGCTTAGAAAATCGACTATTTTATTTTCTTTCCCTGCTATATAGTCTATTCTCGCATCGTTTTCTCCTAATTGCACTAACCATCTTTGTAACCTAGGGTTAATGTCCTTACCAGAATTTTTTGCTTGCAACCACTTTAGTGGTTGGTGATCTGTTTGTAGATCAAACTCCCTTCCAAAAATATAGGGTCTAAAGTATTTTACTCCCCATACTATCGCCAATAATTCTTTCTCGATAGTAGAATAATTTTTCTCGTGATCATTTAGTGTTCGTGAAGCGAACGAAATTGGATGCCCTTCTTGTGTTAGAACTGCGCCAATTGCGAAATTGGTGGCATCAGTAATGACCTTAAAACGTTTATTAAATATAGGGTATCTTAGTATTGGGGGATTTATTAAAATATCCTTTAGTTTTTCAAAAGCTGTGATATAATTTGGATTATTAACATTTATTTTAGCATTTTTTTTCAGATATACGACCATTGGATAAGCAATTTTGGAGTAATCTTTAATAAATTTCCTGTAGAAACCAGTAATACCCAAGAAAGATTAAATTTGTTTCTGGGTTGTGGGCAACCTTAGATTTTGTATTACCTCAACTTTAGCTGGGTTTGGCTTAATACCTTCAGGTGTAAGCAAATGGCCTAAAAAATCAGTTTCTTTTTTTAGGAAACTACATTTTTCCAACCGAATCTTTAATTTGGCTTCCTTTAATTTTTGAAATATTTTTTTTAAATTTTCTATATGTTCCGTCAATGAGGTACTAAATATTAAGATATCGTCGAGATAGACGACACAAATTCTATTTATGTAATCTCGAAGTACAGAATTCATAAGGCGTTGAAACGTCGATGGAGCATTTTTAAGTCCAAAAGGCATTCGCAAGAATTCATAATGGCCTAGTGGAGTAGAAAATGCAGTTTTTTTCCTGTCATTTTCATCCATCAAAATTTGATGGAAGCCTTTGGCAAGATCAATAGAAGAAAAATATTGAGCCTTACAAAGTTTGTCCATAATTCCATCAATATTAGGAATTGGGAATTTGTCGCTCACCGTAACTTCATTTAGTCTTCGGTAATCAACAACAATTCGCCATTTTTGAGAACCGGACCTGTCAACTTTTTTAGGAACTACCCACAAGGGACTATTATAAGCAGAATTGCTTTCTTTAATTATATTGTGTTCTAGCATTTCTTTTATCTGCTTTTGAATTTCAATTTCGTGGGTTTGGGGGTATCTATAAATTTTTGAATAGATTGGTCGGTCAGTTGTTGTTATTATTTCGTGCCGTATTTCATGGGTACAGGAAAATTTATCCCCTTCTTTGAAAAAAAGTTCGTTAAATTGTTGTAATAAATTTTTTACTGATTGTATTTCTTCCTGATTTAAATGATTTAAGTCTAAGTTCCTAATATCGCTAAATTCAAGTACGCTAATTTCCTGATCTTTATATGGGTTAGAATTTTCGAAAGGTATGTTGGTTCCTAATATATTAATAAATTTGTTTTCTACATCTATCTTAGCTTTAAGAGGGATGAGAAAATTTTGGCCTATTAACGCTTCATAATTTTCGCTATTGAAGTTAATTACTTTCCAGGAGAAGGTACCTGAGACATTAAATTCTCTAGGTATTGGAGTAATAACTTCGAAAGTGACTTGATTTATTCCGTTTATTGTTCTATAGCAAAGAGGACTAGAGAGTTTTTTTCTATAAAATGTTTTTCTAGAATACCTGGTTTTATTATACTGGTATCCGAGCCAGTGTCTATAAGGCACTTAATTTTTCTGTTACCTATTGTTATAGCTACTATGGGTAATTTGCAGAATGAGGCGTTTGGAAAAAATTTACATCTTGTGCTTTCTCTATATTATCAATTTCCATTGGTTCTATTTCATTAAATGTTGGTTTATTATATCTATTAAAGCTAGGATTATTATTTTTATTTCTATATTGAAATGAATTATTATGATTATTCCTACGTTGAAATGAATTATTATTATAATTATTACCATTTTGAATTGAATCATTATTATTTTTATATTGAATTGTATTATTGTTATGACTTCTGAATTGGTAAGAATTGTTATCATTGTTTCCATGTTGAGTTGAACCGTTATTATAATTACTACTCTGAATTGAGCCACGATTATTATTACTTCGATATTGTTTCGAATTATAATAACCATTTTTATATTGAATTGGGTTGTTAGATTTATTCGTTTCTCTATTTGAGTATGTAAATTCTTCTCTATTCTTTCTATGTCTAACATGAATAGCTCTAATGTCATCGAGTAATCTTAATTTAGTATATTTTGTAATAATTTCATTGAGTGTACATTTTCATCAAGATTTGCTCTAAGCGGTCCATCAATTTTCTCAATTAATATATTCACTAAGTCTCTATCAACATTACTAGGTTTATATATTGATGGTTTATCGCAATCAAATTCATATAATTCACTAATTTCAAACTTACATTTTTCAAAATAATTAAATAATTCTCTAAGATTATTTACCTTGATACTTCGACATAGGTTGTCCTCGGTCTAAATTGATCTCTTAGTTTCTGTTTTAATTGCTCCCAGTTAACGCTATCTCCCAGTTCTCGAACATAATTTCCAGCTTCTCCACTAATTTTTTCATTAATTACAATCTGTATACCGTAATTTATTAATTGCTGGTTATCATTACACAATGAAATTGTCATTTCTACAGATTTAATGAAAGCACTTAAATTATGATCTTTATCCAAAGTTTTTAATTGTCGAAACTGTTGTTGATGATGTTGTTATTGTATGACTTGTTCCTGCTTTTTAATAATTTCTTCAAGTTCACTAATTTTATTTTGGTACTCCATATTTAAGTCGATTCTTGAATTGTCAAACTGTGAAATGTTCTTTAATCGTTTATCTGGCATTTGCTCAACTTGTTATAAATGTTTATTATGTGGTATATATTCTTTTTAGTTATATATGTTCATAAAGATCAAACTTTTTGCCAACTCTCGAATTTAACAGTACTTAACAATGAGTAATTTATAATTTGGTTTAAATCAAAAATTAATACCGCAATCACCTCTTTTTTTTTATATTTTCACTTTTTCATTTAAAGTATTTAGAATTAATTGTTACAAATAGTTTATAGTTTCTTTAAATCTTTAGATTTTAAAGTTTACCGAGTTTTCCGACTGCACCAATTATATTAGATTAAAACGCACAAAACTTTAGTTCAATGCTCACTTTATTAAATGAATCTTAAGACTAAGTTATAACTAACAATTTTGCTTATATTTATAATGAGGATTCGAAGTATCGAATCCTGATAAGACAATTCGTTGTTTGGTTAGGCCGAACAACGATAATAATATTTTAAGTTACAATGTTTATTTAAAGATAATAGAATATGATAAAATATAATGTAGATCTTTCGTTGTTTGATTAGGTCGAACAACGATAATAAAATGTTTATATTTATAGTGAGGATTCGAAGTATCGAATCCTGATAAGACAATTCGTTGTTTGGTTAGGCCGAACAACGATAATAATACTTTAGTAGGATTCAATTTAGATATTTCGTTGTTTGATTAGGTCAAACAACGATAATAAAATATTTAATATAGGGATAAGATAAGAGAATGTAACTCGCGTTGACAACGAGCGTTGCTGTCTAATGGGCCCTTTATACATTCACATAGTAGAAAAAGTCTACGGATATTCACAAAATTTTTCTTATATTACGCATAACTTTTTTAATTTTTACTCAAATTCATTTTTATTTCTTAATTTATTTTAACCAAAGAACAACAATAAAGTTCTAATATAAAAAATTAACAGTTATTCTTTAAAAAAAATTAAACACAATTATATTCAAAGGAAGCAATTCTTGAAGCAGAAAAAGTCTACGGATATTTCTTAATATTTACATTTACCGCTAATTTAAATTCGCTTGAAAGCATAAAAGTGCCATTAAATGATATTTAATTAATTTAGCAAATGAATTTATGAAGTTATGAAATGTTATAAAAACCTAAATGAGGTAACTAGGGCTTTTCTATGGTCAAAGTTTTAGATATTTGCATCAAGTTTAGGTATAAAAGAATAGTTCAAAATTTGAACCGGCTTTTTAAAAAAGTGATCTGCAGCTAATAAAGAATTTTGCTAGTGAGTAGTTAAAGAGACAATCGTTGAGATATTTTTGCCAATAATAAACGAAAAATTACTGATCGCAGTAACAAGTTCAAGTAAAAGTAAACCTTGTGAAAAATTGGGTCCTGAGGGTATAAAAGTGCCTGCCATAAATCAGTTAATTTCGAAAATTCTAGATAAAGAGAGACGGCAGGGTGAGAAAACTAATGTCGAAAGAGAAACTGTTTAAGCGATCGGTACGCCGCATAAAAATTCATATCATAAAAAAATTGTACAAAAAACTAAAGAGAATAGTATTGTAAACTGTTTTGCATACGGTAAGTGTGGTTACATTCGCGCTAATTATATTAAATTAAAACGCACAAAACTTTAGTTTGATGTTCGCTTTATTAAATGAATCTTAAGACTAACTTATAACTAACAATTTTGCTTATATTTATAATGAGGATTCGAAGTATCGAATCCTGATAAGACAATTCGTTGTTTGGTTAGGCCGAACAACGATAATAATATTTTAAGTTACAATGTTTATTTAAAGATAATAGAATATGATAAAATATAATGTAGATCTTTCGTTGTTTGATTAGGTCGAACAACGATAATAAAATGTTTATATTTATAGTGAGGATTCGAAGTATCGAATCCTGATAAGACAATTCGTTGTTTGGTTAGGCTGAACAACGATAATAATATTTTAGTAGGATGCAATTTAGATATTTCGTTGCTTGATTAGGTCAAACAACGATAATAAAATATTTAATATAGGGATAAGATAAGAGAATGTAACTCCTCTACCCCTTGATTCGAGATACTCCTGGATCTCGTTATTATAAATGTATTTGAGAAGTAAGGAAAGAAAAAAGAAAAAAAAAAAAATTATACAATTCCATACTTTCTTTTAATTTGGTTTAGTTCGATTTCTTCGACTTTATTGTCTTGGATATTATTTACAATTTTTATTCGGTCCTTTCTTTTATAAAGATATAACACAATTATAATGATTAATACAATTATTATACCAAATGTAATACTAATTCCATACGATACTTTTTTGTGACAAAACAATTCTTTTATTTCTTTTATATTTTTAAATTTTTCTAAATGTATATTTTCAAATTCTGGTATTTCTTGCGTTAAGGAATTATCCAATTGTAATTGATATTTTTCATAGAATTCTTTTTTTGATTATTATATTCAATGTTTGAAATTTTTATTTGACAGTTTGTAAAATTAATTAAATTATTAAATTATTTTTATTCAAAATTACTTTCCTTTTTGTACAATTTTGGAATAGGCTTAAATTTACAGCATTTTTTATTAATATAGAATCATCATGATAGTAAAGATTAATGTGAACTTAAGTATCTGTAAATTTAGAGGGTCTTTTAATGTTTGATTTGTGAACATTTTTTAGTATTCTTTTTATAAATTTAGGTTCTTCTTTATGTCTAACGTTCCTATAATTCTTTATAAAACCTTCTTCCCTGTTTTCTACATAGTTTTCTCGGTTTTGGTTTTGTTTAAAAATTGTTCTGTTTTTCATTTGATGTATTCTTTCTTTAATGATACTATGTTCCACCTTGTTGTTTTGAACTTCTAATGGTGAAGTTTTTATAGTGCTATGATAAGAATTATTGTAAAATGTAACGGCATTACACATTTGAGAAGCGATGGGACGTTTTTGTTCTAAATTTAATGTTCTAATCCGTTCAGTAATGGTATTATTTAATCTTTCAATATCAGAGTTCCCTGTATGGCTATTCGGTTTGGTAACATGATACTCTATACCTTCTGCAGTTAGAAAATCTCGCACATTTCTTGAGTTGAACTCATTGTCAAAGACAAACTTTTTTATGTGTCCCTTAATGGCTAAAAATTCATTTATCTTCCCAATTATCGTTTGATTATTTCTATCTGGTAAATGAAAATGTACAACATGTTTTGAAAACTTGTCTATAAACACTACAAATGATACTTTACTATTGACATAAGTATCTACATAAACAATTTCATTGATCGTATTTGGTGTTTCCGTTATTTGAAATTTAGTTTGTATTGGATTACGATCATATTTCCCACCATTGCATATATCGCAATTGTTAATTATTTCATGTATTTTTATTTTTAGTTGCGGATGATAGATTTTGTGTTTTATTCCCTCATATGTCGGTATAATTCCTGAATGTCCGACTTCAAGTTTGTGAAATAATGATATTTGTTTTTTCAGTTCTGTTTCTTCTTCTAAGTCTGATGCAAAATAGCTGCACTTTACGAAAGATATACTTTTTGTATTTGAAAAGGAACTTAATAGAGTTTGCTGTAAC
>NC_051848.1:55934649-55951414 GCF_002237135.1 Teleopsis dalmanni
AAAGCAGTGATAATCTCAGTACTGTTCCATTGAGTAAGCATTGATATGTACATAGTATATACATGAGGTCATTTCATCTCCAGTCCTTAGCATTCTTATCAAGTATTTACACATATTTCAATTTATTTTTCTTATTTAATTTCATTTTGAGGTTGTTTTTAAATTTTTCCTGTTTAATATGTTTTTCTCTCTCTTCTGTGATATTTGGTTTTTAATTTCATAATTTTATCGTCTGTTTTTTATTTTGCGAATAATGTTTTCTTAAATAATGTTTTATTAAATTTATTTTTTAAAAAAAAATTATTTTCTTTTTTTAAATACAATTTTTTTATATTTTTTTCTATTTTGTTTTTTTAAATATTTTTTTCTATTTTGTTTTTTTAAATATTTTTTTTTATATATTTTTTTTGATATTTTTTTTTAACGTTTTTTTTAGTATTTTTTTTCAAATTTTTTTTACATATTTTTTTAATATTCTTTTAAATATTTTTTTGTTTTATTTTTTTGATATATTTTTTTAAATAATTTTTTAAGGGGTATTTTTTTGTATATTTTTACATTTTTTATTATATATTTTCGAAACATTACATTTTTATAAAATTTTTATGGAATATTTAACATTACTTTTTTCATTCATATAATTATTACAATAATTTACAAATTTATTAAAATTAAGATTATATGTCTTAAGATGTTTTAAGATATTTATATTGTTTCAATAAATCATTTTTTTTTTATTACATTTTTTATATACATTTAAATATAGTTTTGTGAAATTATTTATAAATGAGTTCTAGCAAATCCAACTTACTTAATGAAATCGTGTCTTTGAGGTATTGTGAAATTATTAATGAGGCAAAAATAGAGATTATTAAGTATATTTATCTGAGAGATGGAAAATGATTATTTTTGCTTTTTTTGTAAAAATAATAAAAAGGAATAATCATCAAAAAAAATATTTTACGCCGCAAGTATATATGATTTAAATCTTCCTTCTTTTTGTTCCCAATACTAAATATTTATTGAAGATATTTTCATCAACGGTAGATGGTTTCTTTTTTGTTACCAAAAATAATTCTATTTGATTTTTTTCTTATTTCGATTCATTTTTTAAAAAATAATAAAGAATATAATTTTAACAAATAATCAAAGTAATTATTATATATCAAAATAAAAACAGATGGAGGTTTCTTATCTTCAATCTGTGGAAATTATTATTAAAAACAAGTAAAAATGTTTGCAGTCTCAATAATTGGGTGGGGAACTTAAGCTGTATTTCCAACAGAATGAATTAGAAGGTAATATACAACTTTTAGAGAGCACTGAAAAGCGTCTAGAATGGACCAACGCAAAATTAATTAACTTCTCATCTCCTCGAGAAAGCATTGAAATTTTACAGGCCCATTGACCTCCAGCTATGTTGCGGTGAATGAAACAGCGATATTTACAAATGAAGACAAAATAATGTGTGAGAAAAGTCAACAAGAAATACTAAACTTAAAACGTGAGAATACCGCGATACTCGCAGAATTAGGTTTTATTTTAAACTGTTTTTACATAAATTGTCATAACTTGATTTTTGTTTTTTTATAATTATTAAGGTTTCAAATATTATATATAATAAATACATAAATTTTTTAATATTTAATTTTACAAACATTTTTCAAGTATTTCAATTGGTTTGAATGCTCTTTATAATTTAAAGAGCATTAAATACATTTTGCATGAAATTACAAAAACAACTACCTTACAACAAAAATGCATTTCATATTTTCGTTTTAAAAATATTCGGCAGGTCAGTGCGAGTTATTCATGATTTATATATTTATAACGCAAAGATAACTTATTTGTGCGTTTTAAAATACAAAGCAGAATTTTAAGAGTTATTTCTGCGTGAAAAAATAAAAGGCACAAGTTAGCAATTATTATTAATGAATATGATATAAAGCAAATTTAATCATTATTTTTTAAGTTTTAATTTAAAACGCTCATATATAAAAATCATGTTTAATATTAAAGATAAAAGTTGTCAGAATGTTGAAATTATACACGATCTTTGAATTAAACTTTTTGGATCCTTCGAAATTACATACGTTAGATTTAAGTACTAATCTTAAAGGTATCAAATCACGCAGACATCATTTAAAAGTGGCAGAAGTGATATAAGTAGAACGAAAAATGGCAGCTTTTTCGGACTAAAAATTACTTCGCTTTGCGGTTAAACCTTGCAGGTTGGCTAGAACAAAAAACCTTTCAAACCACTTACGTCATCGCGAAGAAGTCCTATTTTACAGAAAGCAGTAGTAACCAAAATAGACATAAACCAAGAAAAATATGGTAAAGATATACAAAAATCTCGTACGAATTGTGGATGTTGTTGTGAAAACATTTGCTTGCCGGAGACATGTTCATGTAAACAAGAAGGAATAAAAAGTCAGGTGAAGATCATATAATACATACTCTGTGATCTTGAAAACTTTATTTTGATAACGATATTTTGCATTTTAGGTTAATAGGACAATGTTTCCCTTGGGATGCTCACATGACGGTTGTGAAAACATTATCGGTCGAGTGGAATATAATCGAGGCCGTATGCATTTATACGCCGAACAAGTTTCCTCTTTAAGTAGGATTATTATAACGGAAAAAAGGAACCATTGAGGGCCAACCAATGATCGAAATATTTAATTAATTGTACTACCTATATGTAAAAGGGTTGTAAGAAAAAAGATTTTTATTTTGACTGGGTTCTGACTTTGATTTGTATATTAAAGCACGTACGCTTAAACACCAAAGTGTAGAAAATCCAGCTAAACCTCGCAGTTTAAAACTTTTAAAGCAAGTCTTATCAAGGAACCCGACTTTGTCTCTTCAATTAGAAGAGAAATTAGAAATTTCGATTCTTATAACTTTAAGGAATAATTAGTAATAAAAACAAAACAAAGAAACTTTAGCAAAGATTCAGGAACGGTTACAGATCTTAATATTAGTGACGATGAATATTTAGATAGAGAAGATAATCATTTGTTTGGATTAGAGATGTGGCGATACAAGTCCGCATTGAAAATTTATTGAATTTGGAGTTTTAAATTCAATTTCAGAAATTTTTAGTTTTTTCATTTTCGTGAGAAAGAACGTTTTAGATTTCGTTCCGAGTAGAACTAAATAAAGTTTGCTTTTGATTGCAAAAATTTGTTCTCTTCTCTGTTAACAAAGTGAGGTGACCATTGTTAAATTGGGGACCCCCCTGCAGTCTGAGTTGAGTTCGATTGAATTCCTAACTTCGACAGGAAGATTTGGATACATTTATGAAATATATTTCTCGTTTATATTAGATTTATTTAAAACAATAATTATTTAGATTTTCACATTATAACAATTAAACGATAAGTTTTTCTTTATATATAATATTTGTTTATATTTAGAACAGAACTGTTAAGAAATCATCAGTATTTCTCGTTATATTCTACAAAATATCACCTTAAATGTGTAATGTATACAGCTAACACATCCTCGCAGTTTAAAACTTTTAAAGCAAGTCTTATCAAGGAACCCGACTTTGTCTCTTCAATTAGAAGATTTCGATTCTTATGGCTTTAAGGAACAATCAACAATAAAAACAAAACAAAGAAATTTTAGCAGAAATTCAGGAACAGTTTCAGATCTTAATATTACGCGCACAAAAAAGCAAAAAGAAAAAAGTGAACGGCGTTACGAGAAAATGACTAACCAGGCTGAAGAATTTTTTCCAGCAGAAGGTGAAAGCTGCTCACCCAAAGAGGATACACCTCTGTCGATAAAACCATTAATTTTCTCGCAAGAGCAACTGAACCTTTACTTTCTACAAATGGAAGCGCAATTTAGAAACGCCGGCATAGTAAGGAACAGAACAAAATTCGATCACGTGGTGGCAGGACTAGAATCAAAGTACTTGGGTGGGGTGCATAGCCGATATGATTCGAGACCCATCAGCAACATCGAAGTACGAAATAATAAAAAACGGTTAATAAACGAGTTTACTGAGTCTGAACATTAAAGGCTACTCAAATTAATAACAGAGTTGGAGCTGGGCGATATGAAGTCAATGCAACTGCTAAAAAAAATGAAATAAATGACCAGTAACTCAATGGGAGATGACGTTATAAAATCGTTATGGCTGCAGAGAATATCCGTAGGGTCAAAAAAATGGTGGTGGCCTTTCTTTACAAATTTATTAGTTAATATGATGGTGAATGCTTGGAAACTGATTGTTATGGTTTCAGCTTATGAAGAGCAGAAACCATTATCACAACTACAGTTTCGAGTAAATATTGTCAACGCTTTATTGACATCTGTACCAACAATTCCAAATTAGGAGACTGCATTGAAATTTTAATACCATTAAAAATAATGTTCAATGTTCCGTAAAAGTATTAGGTGGTCCTTGACGATGCATATTATTTAAAACTATGTATTTCTTTAAAATTATACTAAAATTGTAAACAAAACACATATCGACAAATAAAAAATATCATTTGTTAAAAATTTTGTACTACTTCGCATGACTTTGCGGGCCGTAATGGGTTCATTTGAATAGTAATAAAACTTTCATACCTGAATCGTCTATTAGCGAATGTAAATTGTTTACTTTTACATTTTGGATGATGAATGGGGCCTCAAAATTTAATGTCACCGACGTCCAGAGTTGGTCTAGCTCCTTCACTGCTTTCAATGATACACAAATTTATATATGCTATCTCTGAAGCCAAATTTCATCTTCTCATACTTTATGTCGTAGCAATATTCTGAAGAATTTATGATATTGCACCATAATGTGTGTCATTTCGGATCCTTTCCCTTAGTCCATACAGTCTATAATATATTTTGCAAACCTATTGTAGAATTAAATATTAAATTAAGTTTTAAATTGTTCAAATATAATTACGAAATCTAATAAGACGCTTATATGTCTAATAAGACATCAGATGTCTAATAAGATATCTTATTAATATCTGATATACTATGTATATTTTCCAACACATCACGTAATATATTTTTTGTAATATGTATATTAGTAAGTTTTATATATGATCAGATTTATAGCTTAGTGTTATGATTATAGCTTTATAACGAACAAGATCGCTCAACGAAATAAGAACAATTAGCTTACCTCAGCAAGTCTAGCACGACAACATGAGAGCACATTAATGTTATGCTTTTCTACTAAAGGAACTAATTCATTAAAAAATAATATATAAATTTAAAAATTAAAAAAAAAATGCATTTCAATTGCGCAACACCGAAGGAACGCTCCATAAAATCGAAAAATTTGGTACATGACGTCATATCTAGTCTTGACATAATTATTGCGCAGGTCAAGGCTCACTTTTCTTATATGGCGCCATCAATAGTTCAGACGAAATATATTCAATAGGCTAAGTACGTTAATATCATGATTGAATAGGCATATATATATCAAATACCGGACAATTCAGAGATCAAGATGTATTTACAGAAACAATTCTCACACTTCCAAATTTAGATATATATAAATTTTTTAACACATTTCACAACAACAATTTTTTGATGTGACGCCAAACTAGTCAGCCATATTGAAAAATCTTTGTTCTATTTATTAAACGTTCCTGTCATTGTACTTTGCGCGTCGTTCCACTAAAACTAAATTTTGTCCAATATTGTTTAAAAGTTTAAAATGCACAAACATTATATTATTCAGAAGCGTAACCGTAAGAAGAGTATAGTCGTATTACTTTCATAAATTACCTTGACTACTCCAACACCACTTTCCACGCAAAAACGCAACCTGCACTTCGCTTCACAGTCCTCGGGACACTGTGATTACATGTGCAGCTACAAAGCAACAACAATTTTCAATATTCCTTTTCTTGAAATTGGTATTCTTGGTCATGCAAATACCGGCGTTGCCAACACACAAAAATGCTGAATTCATTTTTTGGAATAATTGGTGGTTATAGCAAGTGAATTTGTTAATAAAAACTTTAACAGCGAATCAACAAAACTCCAGAAAAATGTACGAACATAAAAGTCAATTACGGCTTAAGGTCACTTGGTTAAGGAGCGCTGACTCTGAGCTTCAAATTTGGCAGCGCATGAATTCGATTTCTGGTACTTACAGTCTCAAAAAAATTATTTATGAATAATTAAATACAAGAATTATTTTTGAGGCCACAAAAATGTGTTCTAAAAATATTTACCGAGTGATCACTATGTTCCAAAATGCTGATTGCCGGTTCTATAAAAATATTATTAAATATCATCATATCAGTGTACCTGGATATATTTACAAATTTCCAAACTGGTTTTGGAACAGATAATATTGTTTCAAGTAGTATAGGTTCATAGCACTTCTCTATCAGTACGTTTAAGGAGACAAAGTCTTATTCATTAAGTGTATTTCATTGCTTAAGACACTCATTATTTTTGCAATAGCTTGACAATAGCAAATATTTTGAAAAATTAATTTTTTACAAGAATTCTATAAAACTATATTAAATTTTAAAATTTCCAATGTTTTGTTAAGTATCCAGGTTTTCAGTAATGTTTTGCGGTACATATACAAATACAAATGTCAACAAAAAACATATGGTTTCCTTAATTTAGCGCAGTATGAACAGTTTCCAACTAACTTAATTTTATTTTAATGAAGTTAAGGAAATTTGGCCGTCTAAACATAGTACAACTTAAAAAGCATAGAAGCTCTTTATATGGTTAATAAAATTTAATTAGTAAGTTGCACTTACTTAGTAAGCAATAAAAAACTTTCAGAATTTAGCAATGCGACCTCTTTAAACAAGGTCTTATTATCCATTCTTTAAAGAAAATGTCTTTTATATTGTATAAACACTAAGTATATTTAAAAAATCATATATATTTGATACTATTATATGTTTTTTAATTTCATGATTTTTTATTAAGTAATTAAGTTTTAATTAATTAGAACAGGGCTGTCCAGACTAGATGCGAACGCGGGCCAATATAAATCACTGAACAGATTGGAGGCCCGCAGAAACAAATACATACGTTCATAGCTGTTTTCAACAAAAATAAAAGTTGTTGAATTTAGTTTTATTAATTTAATAATATAAATTCATTTATTTGGTATACCATAAAAATAAAATAATGTAGTTTTACCAGAATACCAAAAGAAGATTAGCCTAATTGTAGTAGATTAAAATAATGTCGCAGGTCGCAAAATTTTAGCCGTGGGCTACATGTATCCCGTGGGCCCTGCTTTGAACAGCCCTGAATCAGAACATTTAAATAACATATGTTCCTTGATCACAAAACTGTTCGTATGTATATGTTATATACATATATCATTAAATGAGATATAATTTTATCCTGCTTAAAATGAGAATATATGTATTAGATAAAACTGGCTTCTCTTGTTTCAAAGCCATTAGTAAATTAGTGACCTTATCTTTTGGGCTGATTTTTATTTTTCATGCAAACTACAGCATTTAAGAGACATAAGAACATTTCTACTTAAAAATTTTTTTTGCGGTATTAATTTCAACAAAATGTTAAATTTTTCCTTAAGTAAAATATGCAATATTTTTCATGTGCCGAAAAATGTTTCATAAAAAAATTTTACTAACTACAGTAAAGAAAAGAATACAGTGTACATACATACATGAAATAATATAAGGTAGTTAGGTCTGTTCCACAAACTACTCATAGTAAAACTCAAGTAAAATACAAGTAAAGTTCAAACTGAGAGCTTGACACAAATAAAGTGCCAAATTGTGCTCTTTACACAGAATTTCATGGAATAGCTTTGTGTAAAATGTACGAGTTAAGTCATTTTCAAATTTCGACAGGGATGTTACACTTTCTCAGATGCTTTCATTTACTCGACAAATTTTCTGGTGAAACGCGCTTGTGTTACTCAAAGTTACTGCGAGCAGCTCGTGGAGTTGATTGAAGTTAAGAAATCACTACTATTACTACGTTTGAAGATTTTAATTGACTGAGAATTTTTTTTCAGATTTTTAATAACTTCCATATTAATCTTTATTAAATAATATTTTAACTGAATATATATGTTTAACTTATATATCTTATTTAACAAATGCCTAATATTTTGAACTTAACTTTAGCATTTAATTCTTGGTTTAAACAATTTAACCATGGTATAGACGAGGCTACATGTATGCATACCAAGTATGAAGTCCGCGTATACGCTTTGCTATTTTACCGCATACATGTCTGCAGACCGAAATTTGGTATTCATACTTGAATATACACCGTGCGATTTGGTTGTATGGCATACTTGGTTTGCATATATGTACCATCGTTTATATCACAAAAGATAAAGAAAAGAAACTGAGGTGAAAATATCACGCAGTACGAAAATAAAAACCCAATAGCGCATGATCATTTTCCCCACCCGGTCTTGCTATTTTGCCCACCCAGTCCCTACTCACCACGATGCTTGCTAAAATAAGAGCACTTTCCGAGAAACTTTGTTGTTCGTTTTGGTTTTTTGATGTTAAAAATCCCTTAAGACATTTGTTTGTGATATTACACAAAGAGGCACAATGATTCAAAATATCCACTCAGTTTCTTTTCTTTGTTTTCTTTGATTTATATCATGCTTTACATATATTATTCGAGAGATCAAAAAAGAGATCAGAAAGCAGTAAAGAAATAACGCGGCAAACTAGTAAACGGAGCAAGAGATTCCTACTCAATATATATAACATTAATTATGTTAATGATTTTATTATTTCATATAATTTCTTCTTCTGAGATCGGTGCGTTCAGGATTACAATAAACCCAATGAAATGATGAAGTAAGAATAATATTTGCAGAAAAATTTTTGGAATTGATTACACCCCTCACTTTTCACATTTTCAACTTCTTTCAGGTTTCTATTCGACAAGAACAAAATAGAGAAAAGAGCTTAGCAAATGTAAGACAATGAAAACAAAATAATGAATAACGGAACTGGCACTAAAGCTGAAAAAAAAAATGAGCAGGGCTCTTATACGATGATAATTTCACCACAAAAGAAGTGACAAAAATATGAAGGCTCACGCAAAAAACAGGCGTCAGTGGAACAAGTAGGTCCAGTGGAATGACGTGAGTATTAAAAAGTGCTTTGGTCGCTGAGTTTTCGGTGACAAGATATTATATTAATTTAATTAATATAGCTTTTCAAAGGAAGAATTCGAAGAAATGCAAAAGTTTTTGAATTAAAGAAATAAATAAAAATATTCAACATATGAAAAATTATATTAAAAACTTTGCGGCACTTATGCAGTTCAATAGGAGTATAGGGGCGAAGTAGGTTACATGTGGAATACAGTGAAGTGCATTTATTAGTATTAAACTAAGAATTGAACAACAATAAATTGTGATAGAAACTATATAAAATTTGTGAAATGAATTAATTTTTATTACTAGTACTTAATTGAGATAGTGGCTGTTCTTAATAATTATATTACTTTATGATATACTGCACATAAAAAGCTTAACAGGAACAACTTGTTTTTAAATTATTATATTAACAAAAAAGAAAGATTTCCAATTTCATAATTTTTTTTTGTGCGATTTGCAATGCTAATTAATTAAACTTAACGCGATGTCAAAAAATGATGACAACGGAATTAGTATGCCAGCCAGGCAATTTCATAATTTTTTTTTATGCGATTTGCAATGCTAATTAATTAAACTTAACGCGATGTCAAAAAATGATGACAACGGAATTAGTATGCCAGCCAGGCAGAGGGTTTTGTTGCCAAATCCAGTACACACAAACGGGCAAACCAAAAACCGCCTGAAGTTGTACCTAAAAAAGCCATAATGACCTGTGGATCCGGTTTCTCCAACACAAAAAATTATAATGAGATCCTCAGTGAAGATGATGATATTGATTGTGTAGATAAATTTAAAACTCAAGTAAAATCATTGATAGAGGATAAAGCACACATATCTACTAAATATACTGTCCACAAGTTAGACTTGATAATATTGCAATCACGCAATATGATTCTGTGAAGTAACTGGGGATAAATTTGGACCGTAGACTTGCCTGAAAAAACTATATAAAAGCCAATCAAACACAACGAGTAATAACTGTATGTATAAAATTATACTTAAACCAGTATAGACAGTTGCTTCAAAACTTTGCGGCACTGAAAGTACCTTAAATACAGAAATATTACAACAAAATATTGTCAACGCTCCATGGTGCGTATCAAATTACTCCATTTATCAGGACCTGAAAATACCTTTTGTAAGATAATAAATCCGTAAACTTAGAAATGCATATGTAAAAAGACTAACCAGGCATCTACCATAGCTGTGAGGTTAAAGAACTTCCAGGTTCTGAGCCTACCAAACAGAGTTTGAAAATAAAAAGAAAATTAAAAGTAATATAATATGAAAGTTATGTAAGTATGTTCTCTTAGTATGTATATTAAAATTATAATAAGGAAAATGGATTTCCAATTGATATCTCAAAAAGTGAGATAAGCTATCTTGCCTTACTTTTATCCTGAAGGGAATAGTTTTTATACTAGTAATTTTCTATATTTCAACTGGCAGAGCCAACAAAAAAAAAAGCTGAAGCAACTAATCTCATGTCATTAATGTTAAAAATTGTGATGAATATAGAATTATAATTAATTTATGAACTTTTAGACACAATATAATTTATAATAATTTAAATATATTTAATTTATTAATGGTTTAGCTACTATAAACTAAACATGTAATGAACCTTTTCTTAGGTTCGTTTATAGCTGGGGTTGAACTCAGCCGTCGCCAAGGTCCACACAAGAAATTTATTTGGTGAGACCCTGTCACTTCCGATTTCCACGCTGACAATGAACAGAACCGCAAACACCCTGACCGAAATTAAATTGAATCGGTGCTGAAGCGAGCTGAAGATACACGGTGTTGCAAATACTAACTCGCCGTATAGGCGACACGATATAATACAGACACACGTGACTGTTAAAGCTACGTGTGTGGTACCCCGTGTAACCTAGATTCAAATACCGTTGAAGCCCTGAATCTTGCTTACCTATGTCTATGTTATCAACCGTGCCGCTGTATATCTCTACTTGGTTCACCCTTCTAATTCTTCACCAGTCAGAGGAAATTGATAAAGATTATATTTTGTCAATTATGTATTTTCGTTAGCGAACTCCAGTTTTTTTATATATTTATTTTATTTATAAATGAAATTTTACTTTTCATAAGTTACAAGAAAATATTAAAACCTATATATTAGCAATTGTAGAATTCCACTTATAAAACAACAAAAATCAATTCGATGCTTAAGTTTCTTTTGTTTAAAACAAAATTTTATTTTTTCACAGATAAGAAGAAAGTTACTAGAATTTATATATCAACAATTATTTAATTTCGTGTACAGAATCCAGAACCAGAAGTTTTCCTCGTACCTTTAGTCGTCGAACCAAACAAAACAAGAGAGAGCTTCTTCCTGGTGCCCGCACTTTTTATACCGTCAACGATCAACGGTGCCAGCTGTAAACGCGTTAAAGTTCAACGACCGTTCATCGAAGCTCGTTAACTGATGCCTCTGTAATGCACCAGCGAAAGTCCAGCTTTAGGGCGAATTCTGTTTCTTACACATGTGGAAGCTGGAACTTGTTCTTTCTTTAATCTTCGCCCTAGTTCCACACCTTTTCCACAAAAGCTTTCTTCGTTTGACAGCTCGTGTTGTTTTGTTTTGATTTTATTCTATTTTTACAATGTGGTTTTTTTTTTAAAGATAAATTGTGATTTAATCAAATAATTATAATTATAATAAATATATTAATCAATTTAAATAAAAAATAGTGTGTGGACTATAGTAAAATATGAGTATCACTTCCAGTGCTGGAGTTCTGTTGTTGCGGGGTGGGCTGTTGTGGTTTGGTATAACGTGTGGTGATGCTGTGTTGCGGGAGGCTATTGCTTTGTTGGAACCAATGGTTAAATTCGATCCTGTAAATTTTGTTCGTCAAGGTGCATCCATTGCATCGGCAATGATAGTAATGAAGTATACCGATCAAACTTGTCCAAGAGTAACTTACTTTACATTGTGACCGAAAATTTTTCGGAAATTCTCATTTAAAATTCGCGCGCTGTATATTTTTCGATATTTTAAGTTTATGTAGTTTGGCAGCACTGTCCTTAATTACTATGCCAAAAATGAGCGCGATCTGTCAGACAGTTCGTTTACGGCAGCTGTTGAAACCAGTTCACCTCAGTAGTGCGTTGCGAAAAAAACAATGGAAAAAAATATTGAACAAAGAGTTTGCATCAAATTTTGTGTTTCGAACGAAATTTCGTGTGCAGAATCGTTGCGAATGCTACAAAAGGCTTATGGGGAATCAGTTTTATCGAAAACTCAAGTTTATGAGTGGTACAAAGCCTTTCAGGACGGTCGTACGACCGTCGAAGACATGCCGCGTTCTGGACGACCTTCGACCTCTACCACCGACGAAAACATTGAAAAGGCAAAGGAAATCGTGTTCCAAAATCCTCATGTGAGTGTTAGAGAGATAGCACGAGAGCTAGGCATCGGTCGTGAGATGGCTCGTTTGATTTTGGTGGACAATTTGTGTATGCGACGTGTCAACGCCCGGCTTGTTCCGATTCACCTCAATTTGTTCAACATTATCAACGATTTTAAGGCCAAACATTCAATAAATACCATCGAACAGCCACCGTATTCACCTGATCTTGCACCGTGTGACTTTTTCCTGTTTCCCAACCTCAAATTACCACTCAGAGGAACGCGTTTTGAATCCATAGAAGACGTAAAACAGAATTCGCAGAGGGAACTCAAAGCCATACCGGAAAGCGCCTTAAAAAAAATTTGAATGATTGAAGAACGTTGGCATTTGTGTATCGCTTCTAATGGAGCATATTTTGAAGGAGATAAAATAAATATTGATGAAGATTAAGAATTTTGCGTTTTATTTAAAATTTCCGGAAACTTTTCGGTCACAATGTATGTAATTATAAGCAGAAATTATAAGCAACAAAAACATGAAGATGTACTGGCAAAATATGGTGCTATATCAGCTCAAGGTATTCTGGATACTGGAGCTTTGTTGTTGGGCTGCGGTGAGTTGGTTAAGTTAATGTTTTGATATTAATCAACAATTTTTATTACAGGAACTTTCGATTTAATAAATTCAAGTGAGTGTTACTTGTTGTGTGTTAGGTGGTCGTGTTGTGTTTTGTAGGCAGCTATACCCACGGCGTTGTAACGATCGAATTTTTAATTAATAAAATTTTGGTGGTTACAAATATATGGAGTCATACTGTAGATTCTGCGGTGATGAGATTAATGATCAATTACACATGTGCTGTTAGAATGTCAAGCGCTAATGCACTAACGGAATAAACTCCTAGGAATGTATATCCTTATGGAAGATGCAATAAATATCTGTAAAGTAAGTTGTATACTACTTTTTATTTACGCAACAGAACTTAGAGACTTACTCTAAGCCCAGAAGGGGGCACAATAGACCCGATGGTCGCAATATCACACCCGGGCTTTATTAATAAATAAATAAATAGTTTAGCTAATTTCTCCTAAAACTGTACGAAGTAAAATGAGAGATGGCTTATCCAGAAATTTAACATCACCCTACACTCAGTTTTATGAGTTCGTGACGGTAAATAAATAGTCGCATAATTGTTATTGACTGAATGATTTTAATATTGTACATATATTTATTTAATTTAATTTTAATGTTTTTGTGTTGGCTATTAAAACAGTAATCATTGGTTGTTGTAATCAAAAATTGTATTTCCATCTATTAACAAATTCAATATTTTGACCATCTTCGGTGATCATTTTTAGGGATTATAATTATTTGAACATTGGTGTTTGACAATAATTCTTAAAAAGATAGTATTGGTGTATAATTATGTTTATTTTATAAAGTAATATAATTCTAATTAATGAATAAATCCTTTTGGAATCCAATTGTATTAATTCAGTTCTTTCTCTTCATTCATATTACATCGCCGCTTATACTTTTTGCGCTAAAACGTAGTATTTATATGTACATAAACATTTGTCTGGATAATCCATTAAATTAATTTTTTAAATAACTTTTTTTCTCAATTCAATATAAATATTAAAAAATGTACACATATAATACTATTTATCTACATTAAGTTTTAAATAACCGTTTATTTTAATTATTCTTTATTAGATCAGCCTAGCCTACGACATCTGTAAAAAATAATCTCTCCAGAAGCAACGAATATGTTTTCTCCAGCAACTTAAGCAGACAACTTAAACATGATGTGTTTCTGCAGTGATTAAGCATAATGTGCCACGGAAGGATCTGCAGTTTTTTTTACCTTTTGGAAGTAAAAAATCTATATCTTACTTGAGTTTTGGTCCCCGCAGAGCCCGCAATATTGTATCAGATACATCGCAAACGTGGAACAAGTGTAAGTATATTTCTTGACATGAGAAAATATTTTTGAAAGTATTAATTTAAAATTTTATAATTTCAGTAAATTATTCTAAATCGTACATTAATTTATGTGAAATATCGCATATCGAGCAATTATAAACATAAAAACTTAGTTCAGAAAAAATTGATGTTTCGAGTATTAAGACTAAGAAGACCTAGAAGAAAGCATCAAAGTACAATATATGGTGACTAGTTCTTGTCAGATAGTATCAGTTGAGTGCAAACTTTAAAAACAGCAGAAAGAGCAAAGCAATAGTATAACCATCTATCAAATAAGTTTTCTAAACGAGAATTTTTAAATAACTGATTAATACTATGTTACCGGTTACTATCTTACTACTGTTGCAATCTTACACTCTAATAATGTAAACAAAAATTTAAAATACAAAATAATATTTGTTAAATCCATAAGCGATGACTTTGGAGGTAGATGCGAATCCACAAAGTAATACGTTTATGAGTATTTCTATTATAATAATAATATATCTAGTATAAATCAATCTATTTAGTCCCTCTCAAGATAAAAGAAAGTTTTAAAATTTTGGAACAGTTAATTGAGTCTGATCAAGTATAAAGAAATAGATAACTGATTTTTTAAATTCCTTAAATTCTTTTTTCATTAAAAATTCTATAAAATGATAAAAACATGTCTTCAAATTTTATTATAATTCTTACAAACTGCAAGTACTTGATTTATAAATGATATTGTTTCTAACATCACGAAATATTTGATATATTCATAGCCTACGAGTACGAGTATATTAATATAAGTTAATATATCAATGTCTACAGGTCTTAAACTGTTTTTAAAATTTATATGACTTACACAGTTGTAATATTATTTTCAGTATGATGTTGATGCTAATATTTAGTATTGATTCTCTTAAGAACAAAAACACTACGTCAATTAAATCTTTCAGGCGCACTATTTAGAAGAGAATTGTTTTCGAATGAATGAGTGTTTCATTTTAATACGGAAATACAATGATTTAAATTCGCATGCATTAGAATAATAGAATAATTTTTAAATATATACTCGTATTTAAATAATTACATTTGTTTTTCTGTGTTTATATAACATTGTGGTTTCAATAAAAATGTCATTAATATATATGGACAATTTAATAATGTATCCACATTCTTTATTAAACATATTTTTGTAATGATAATGTAATCGGAGGAATAATCACCATTGTCATTGAATACACTTGTGATACATTTACGTTTATCTAATATTTATATATTTATTAACCCATATTGTCTAATATAACATATTACGGGGTACTATTTAAATCCGTATTGAATCCCTATCAGAATAATATTATAATTGTGGTGTAACTTACTTGAGTTTCTTTTATATGTTCCATTTGATTATTCGAATTTATATATATTTATATAAAAATATTTTTAATCACAGTCTCAATCCTAATGTTTCCCCATTTCTGTAACTTGGAAAAGTTTGTAAAAAAATTAAGGATTATTTATTTTAAGTAAAGCCGGAACTAATCTTGCGACCAAATCGTTCGTATTTATTTTCACAATTATTTCGTTGGTCCTTCTATAGAATTAAGAACCAAACAGAGTTACATTACAATTTTTTGCGTCTAGTCTAATTGACAGCTCTAAAGAAATTAGCTTTGCTAATTATTAGTAGTGTAGAGACACGGTATTGATTGTACTTTGGCTTGTTACTTTCAATAAACTCTCCAAGACAAATCTTATTATAAAACGCAATCGATGTATTACATATATTCTAAATATTCGGTTTTAAGACACATTCATGACAGTCTAAGAAGATTGTTCACTTTAAAATGGATTAGATTAAAATTTTATATAAAACTTCTAAAAAATTTTTAAACTGTAACACAGAAGAAACCAATCATGATATATCTTTTATTTTTATTTAAAATCAATTAATAACTTATTTTTCAAATTTCAGAGTAAAACAGGAAACGTTCCATGTGTAAGGACCGAAAATATTAGACAATATTCCTATGGCGCTAATGGAGTTCGACAACAAACTTACAGTTTACAAAGCCATTTTCAGTACAAGTTTACTGTTAGACGATCCATAAAATGACAAAGGTAAGCATATAGTCACTTTGGAAGTACTAAGTAGACTTGTAACTTCTCCATATATATTTCTTTTTATTACAGTCAATTCATCAAAGAATATAAAGAAGTTAAAATCAGTTCATATTTCACTTGCTATTTATGAAGACAATAAAGTTTGCTATATGGGATGGAGATTATAAACGTACATTCACTGTAAAAGAACCAC
>NC_051848.1:55951514-55968885 GCF_002237135.1 Teleopsis dalmanni
TTTTTTTTTTGTTTTTTTTTTTTGGATTAGGAGAAAAGCATCGAAAGCCTAAGTCAGTGTAGGACTTTAACCCACTAAAAACTCCTCTCGTCCGTACGGGTCACCCTTCTGGAATCACCGTAAAGTATAACATCAGAAGGCCGTATTGAGCATTAAGCTCACCCTATATTTAAAGTTGAGCGTGAAGCTCATACTTCGTTAGTCTTATTCATTCTTCAGCGCAGCCAAACGCTGTTCTGTCCACTAATTTGGAATTTTACTTCCGTCACCTATAGTTTTGTAAGTCAGTCTTACGTCTGTATTGCTAGTGTTATTGACTGCCGCTGCTGTTGTTGTCCATAGCTGTGTTTTGCAGGTCTGGTACTTGAGGTTGTGGATGACGCTCTCGTTGTTGTTGCTGAAGGGCTTTACGCTCTCTTTCTGCATCTTGTAATTTGCGCATTATTGTGTTAGCAAACCACTTAACTGCATTCCATTTTTCATTCGACGAACACATTTCGCTTACTAGGTTTTCGATTGCTGGTGGTCGTCCTATGGTTTCTTGTAGTATTTGGCGTTCTTCAATAAATCTTGTGCATCTGAAGGCAACATGCTCTGCACTTTCTACTTCATTCGGGCAACTTGGGCAGATAGGGCTGTCGGCCAAATTGAATCTGTGTAGATAATGCAAAAAGCAACCATGTCCGCTTAGTATCTGGGTGAGATGGTACTCCAGCTCTCCATGGGGTCTTGTGAACCATACCTCGATGTTTGGGATTAATGCATAGGTCCATCGGCCATTGAGGGAGTCTTCCCATCTTTGCTGCCATTCTCGCAATGATTATGATAGAAATTCTATATATTGGTATAACCAACAAAGTAACCTACAGTCAATGGTTTCCATTGACGCGTTTCGTCCGGTAACCAACCGGACTCATCAGAATGGAATGAAAATATTATTCGTATAGTATGTCATGAGAAATTGTTATAAAAATACAAATAACTAGAAATAAAATAGAATATAAAAAAACAAACTTACATGTTATTATAAAATCACTACTAACACATATTAACAATATATATTAAATATGAAAATTTTAATATATAAATAGACTATATAATGATCACAATAACACAAACACCACATTGTGCGTAATACCATGCGCACATCTCAAAACTTAACAAACAACTAAATTCATTAAGCATTCAATTGAACATCCCATAAAAACAGCATAGCCATCTCGCCATTTTAAAAAATGAGAATAGACAGACAAAAGAAACAAACAAAGAAAGACAGAGAAAGGTGTACAAACCTAATCATGCACAATGTTGAAACGTTAGCTATGAAACTGTTATATATAAATATCCAGACTAAAAACCGCACAGGATGTGTTGATATTAGGTGATTATATTTTATTGAATGTTGGTATATTGGTGATTGTGAGTCTTTCATTACATCTTCTATTATTTCACGTGGTATGCCTTTGCCTGTGCATAAGAATCCTATATTACAAGTATTACAAGTATTACAAGTGGTTAATAATATCCTATGTTTTGAAGTTAGATGTTTAGTTGGGCTTATTGACCGAAGTGACATATGCAATGAGGTAAATAATGTGTCTGAACGACAAAATGTAGGAGATCCTATAGATAAATCTTTTAAAGATGAGTGTAAGAAGAATGAGATTTCTTCACAACCAAAAACGATGCTTTTATTATATTGTTTTGGTTTAGGAGTGATGTGTGTTAAATATGGATATGTAGGTCCTGATTGTAATTCGTATGGTTTTATAAATTGATTTAATAGATGCATACGAGTTGGGGTAGAATGTTGTATATAAGGTGAAGATATACAAGGATAACCTAATATTATAATTTTTAATGTCTGAATTATTAGTAGTAAGGGATAGCTATTCTGTAGCAATTGATCCACGCATTCAGTAATATCTCTTTGTAGGTATTCTATGCTTGTACGATATACTATTCGTTTCAAATAGTAAGAGAGTGTGGCCTTCTTTATATGATGAGGTACGTGAGAGGTATAATGGCAGGTTCTGCTAGATAACTTGGGTTTTTTATAAAGAGCTAGTTTGAAGGAATCTTCAGTATGTATTATTGTATAATCTAAATAACTTATGCAAGGATGATTATGATATTGTGGATGAGGAATTTCCACATCATGTGTTAGTTTGTAACCTATAAGTTTGGATAGGGCATTGCAATAAGAATCTACATTTGTTCGTGGAAGATAGACTAGAACATCGTCCACATACTTCCACCAAGCATGTACACGGTAGGTGGTCATTAGAGTTTTAGCATATAATTCTAGCTTCGAATCTATGTATATTGTTGCCAATAGTCCTGAGGCACTACCTCCTTGAGGTAAACCTTCTATTTGTTGATAAGTTTTATTATTAAAGGTAAAGTAATTACCGTGAAGTAAAATAAATTGTATTGATTGCGCTAATAGGGATATTGGAATTGGACATTTTTTCAAAAACCAGGAGAGTTGCATTAAATTATTTAATGTTTATAATAAGGGTAATATTTGAGTGCTTGGATACATTTCTTTAATGTCAATAGATATTAATACATAATTTGATATAGGGCGTAACCCTAATAAATGACCTGTTAGATGGTTTATATTATACACATTATGTGAAGATAAACGATCATCTATTGTGTATTTCAGTAGATAATGAACTAATTTATGAATAGGTGATATGTACCATCCAAGGGGACTACATATTGGACGTATAGAAGCATCGTCCTTATGAGTTTTAATAGTACCATATAGATATGGTAAGGTTGGGGTATCAGATAACAATTTTTGAATCTCTTGATATATTTCCTTTGAATATAATGCATTATTTTTCTCATATAACTTGCATAAGGGTCTAGCTATTTTTCTATAATAACCTCCTATACGACGAGATAATATTTCAGGTTTTTCATATACCTCTACACAAGAACCTGTACTCATATAAGAAGATATCCAATTGGTCATTTTTTCTATGTAATCTGCACGATACATTAATACTGTAGATTTGCACTTATCAGATTGCACGATAAGTGTATCATTGTGCTTCTTCAGATAATTTGTAGCATACTCATACAATTGCTTTAAAGATTTTTGAACTGAGGTTAAATTCTGTTCCTTTTCAATTATATTTAGTATTTGAGTATAATGAGCTTCCATTTCTAATGGATTGCATAGATTAAGATTAATAAAAGAATCTAAATGTGCTTCATAATAGTTTTTCACTACATGATAATAATCGTATATCACTGGTACCCGTATAGGGCAATACTTAGGTCCGAAGCTTAATAGGGTTTCAACTTCGAGTGGCACATAATATGTAGTACATATGTAATATGTATGTTTTTGTTTGATTCAATATAAGGCTCTAATATATTTAATGGAGAATTAGAAGTAGTAGAAGTAGTAGTACAAAAAAACCGCACTGAATCCGTAATACTGTATAGCTGTAAAAATACCTGTTATTATATTGTTCCGTTGGTACTTCTTTAAGTAATTGAATTGCTGATTATAGAGCTCTTCAAAAATAGAAAAAAACGGCTATGAATTCAGGATCTCCAACTTACAGCTCTGCCACTATCTCGATCAGTTCACTTTCTCCGAAAGTAAAAATGGATGATGCTATGACTTTCATGTATTTGTTTTTTGTATTCACCTTTTGTTCTTGATATCACTTTTTATAGCAAAAAGAGTTCAGTTCTTTTTGAAAGAAAAGATTTTTATTACCAACAATTATTTTTAATTTTTTAATTCCTTTTTTTTTTTTTTTTTTTTTTTTCTTCTTCAATATTTAGGTAAGTTTTCGTTAATTGATATGTTACGTAAACCTTTATTTGGGCTTTTCACAAAAAACCTATTTTTTTACCATAGAGCGGAAAAATTTAGCAATAGTGCACAATACACCTTTTTGAACTCTTTTTTTTCAGTTACATTAGTTTCAAAAAAAAAAATTTTTCTTCATAATTTTCACTAATACTTCATTAGCAGTATGTTTATTGTACGTTTCATCGGATAAATTATTTATTTAATTTTTTTTTTTTTTTTTTTTTTTTGATTTTTCTTGTAAATTTCTAAGTTAAGCGTTCTAAGTTTCTTGTAAATTTCAAACACTCATAAAAAAAAATCAGTTTATATTTGAAAAGTTTAAAAAAAAATCAGCTTAAACAAACTCCGATCACGATCATATCCAAGAAGACCGAACAACCTACTTGCCATGGCTTTTATACCCCTCTCGACTAACTGAACACATTTTTCTAGAACATTCATTGTCCTGTTAATTCCAAATTTGGCGCTGAAACTTTTCACCACTTTTCAGTTACTAGGTTGTTCTCTCGTGCATTGCTGTTACTGACTTTTCCTGTCTTTGTTTTGGTCTTTACCTTCAGGTGAATGAACTATTACGCCGCTTACTTTATTTTTACTTCCATAAGAGTATGACTTGCCCTTTTGTATTTACGATGGTTTTTCCTGCTTGGTAACACCTCGTTCTCTCAGTAGTTTGAACTTGGTGCAGCTTTCGCTGGAATTCGCCTTGAATGCACTGATCGCCTCAACGCCCCAATCAAACAACAACACAAAGAGGAGTTTGGTGACGTGTATAGAGCTCAATGGACATCGAGGGAATTCCGAGGTAATGTCGTGAATGTTTATTTGCTTCTTGTGGTATTAATTTGTTATTTTTCCACAGGCCTACATAACATATTCGCCTAATTGTACTAACCATCTTTGGAGTCTGGGATTTATATCCTTGCCGGTGTATTTTGCTTGTAACCATTTAAGTGTTTGGTGATCAGTGTGTAAATCGAATTCCTTGCCATATAAGTATGGTCGAAAATATTTACATCCCCACACAATTGCTAATAATTCCTTCTCAATTGTACTGTAACGCTTTTAATGGTCGTTAAGAGTACGAGAAGCAAATTGGATGGAACTGGATGACCATCTTGTGTTAAAACCGCTCCTAAGGCAAAATCACTTGCATCCGTTATAAGTTTAAACTTGTTTTTAAAATTAGGATAACGTAATATTGGTGGGCTTGTGATGAGAGCTTTTAACTTTTCAAATGGTGATATGTAATTAGGATCATGAATGTTAACTTTAACGTTTTGTTTTAGGTATTTAATCATTGGTTGAGCAACTTTTGCATAATCTCGGATATACTTTCGATAGTAACCTGTCATTTCGAGAAAACTTTTAAATTGGTGTTGGGTTCGAGGAAGAGTTAAATTTTGTATACTTTCAATTTTTTTTGGATTAGGTTTTACTCCTTTTTTAGTCAAAATATGACCTAAAAATTCTGTTTCTTTCTTAAAAAAATTACATTTATCTACTTGAATTTTCAAACCGGCTTTTTGTAATGTTAGAAAGATTTTATTTAGACTTATAATATGTTCTTGCAAAGAAGTACTAAAAATAAGAATATCGTCAAGATATACTACACAAATTTTGTTAATATATTGGCTTAGGATTGAATTCATCAACCTTTGAAATGTTGTTGGTGCATTTTTAAGTCCGAATGGCATTCTCAAAAATTCAAAATGTCCAAATGGGGTAAAAAAAGCTGTCTTTTTCCGATCTTCGAGTTTCACCAAAATTTGGTGAAATCCTTTAGCCAAATCGATTGTTGAGAAATATTGAGCTCTACCTAATTTATCTAAAATCGCATCGATATTAGGGATAGGAAACTTATCGCTTATAGTAGATTCATTTAGATTTCTATAATCAATTACTATTCTCCATTTTTTATTGGATGAATTATCTTCCTTTTTAGGTACAATCCATAAAGGACTATTATATGGAGAGTTACTTTGAGTTATTATTCCTGTTTTGAGCATATCAGAAATTTGTTGTTGAATCTCTTGTTCGTGTACATTTGGATATCTATAAGCTTTGGAATATATAGGTCTTTCATTATTTGTTATTATCTCATGTTGAATTTCATGAGTAAATGTTAAATTATCGCCTTCTTTAAAAAATAACGAATCGTATTGTTTCAATAAATTACGTATTTTAGGCTTTTCTTCGGAATTCAGGTGGTCTAAATTTATATTTTTGGTGCAATAATTATTAAGGTATTCTAGTTGATAAATATTTTTAAAATCAGAAGGATTATTAAACATAATAATATGTCCATTTATACATATATAATTCTGCTCATAGTTTATTTTAGCTCCACAAGATTTCAAGATATTATCTCCTATTATAGCATCATAATTTTGGTTTTTAAGATCTACTATATTCCATGAAATTGTGCCTTTAATATTAAACTCATTATGTATTGCAGTTATTGCTTGTTTAGAAATTTTAGTTATACCATTTAATATTGAAAAGAATTTAGGTTCTTTTAGAATGATTTCTGGAAAATTACTTGCAAGTTCAACACTCATAATGCTAGTAGTTGATCCTGAATCGATAAGACAATTAACAGTATGACCCATAAAATTTAATTTTATTGTTCTTAGTTTACCTTCTGAGCCTCTGATAGACAATTCATGAATATTGTTTATATTCATTGGCTCTACAAATTTTTGCTTTCGAGGTTTTTGGTAATTTGCTTGGTGCTGATTATTTTGTTCACCATTCAGTCTATTATTTTGGTTAGAATGAGGTTTATACTGAGCTAAATTTTTCTCATATTGACCTACGTTTTTATTGAAGTCAGAATGGTTTTGTCCGTTATAACGGTACTCATATTTCTGAAAACGATTTTCTTGAAAATTATTCTTATAATTTGGGTTTTGTTTGTATTGACCCGAATTATAGTTATAGGAGTTATTTTGATTTGGATAATTAGGTTTGAAATTTTTATTTGTATATGTCGAGTTAAAAGGCATTGTATGTTTACGTCTGTACGTAACATGAATAACGTCGCTTTCGTCTAGTAATCCTAATTGGTCAAACTTGTTTATTACTTCTATTAAACTACTTTTGTTGTCGATCTATATCTAGGATCTATAACTACCGCAGAGCATACTACTAACTCTAGCAATTAAATTTTTTTCGTTATTTACTGGACTGAAGTTTTCAGGTTTTTCTTTATCATATTGATATATTTGATATAATTCAGAATTAATTTTTTCGATTTTATTAAGTAGTTCTCTTAAATTATTTACCTTTGATTTTTGCTCTCGTCCATTACCGTCATGTAGTTTTTCCTGGGCCGGAAATGAGTTGTTAATTTGATTTTAATCGCTTCCCACGTTGGCTTATATCCCATAAGTTGAACACATCTCTTTGCATCTCCTTGCAATTTCTCTGTGGTTACAATCATCAGTCCGAATTGTTGAAGTTCAGGATTATCCGAACATAGTAACATTGTATTTTCCACGCTTTCTAAAAATTCTTGAAGCGGATAAAAAATTTTTTTTTTTTTATTTGTTCAAATTTTTTATTTTATTTAGTTAAAAATTAGATTTTAAAAGTTCATAAAGAGTCGATTAGACTCGATTACCGACTGCGCCAATTATGTTTTTAAATATTAATAATAGAAACACACTTTATTTGTTTCTGTAAAATCATTGAAATTTATTCGAATGATTGAATCTTAAGACTGATTTTATTTACAACAGTGTTCTGTATTTATACAAAATTATCTTGAGACTAATTTTATTCTCAAGGTCCACACTGATCAACTCTCAAAAATAAACAAAAGATAAGGACAAAGGACAGAAGAAATCTCGTTAATCCATTCATGTGCGTCACTAATTAGATGACGAGGCATTTGGCTATTATTTTTTTTTTCCACAAGGGGAAACCTTACATAGACACTAGACGAAGAGTGTCTGGTAATGTGAGATTCTTACTTACTAAAACCTTCCTGGATTTTACACCTCGATTTGCGGGTAGCGTCACCCCAAAAATAGCTAAGAAGCAGATATTGCTACCCAATACCAGCGCAAACCAATGTGTTGTGGTTAAAGGTGGTAAAACCTGCAAACCAACCTATGATCACTCTTGTACTGATAACTGCTAGATCTTATTTCTTTATCATTTTTGAGTTAAGCAATGTATTCGCGGAACGTTTGGTCCATACGCCGCGCCAATTAAGAGTGATTCTACAACATTTAGCGTCCTCGGCACTGTATCTATGATGAAGAAGAGTTTTGAGGTCTTCCCTATCATATTTACGTACCTTATCCATATCGTGAACATTAAGATTCCATTCTTGCATGCCACAATGTCGGGTTTTACGGTAGTACCGTTTGGTAATTGAAAAGTTGACTCGATTGATATTAGTAAGTGTCTGTTTTCCAAATTACTTTTTATATGGTATTTTTAACCACGGCATCATGACGTGCAATTCTGGGACCATGCGTACGATGGCATTGCTGTAAGATGTGATTGAGGGTTTCAGGACATTGGCAGTCAGCTCTGCAGGTTCTATTCTATGCTGCCATACCGCTAGAAATTCTTGATCTAGATGGTAAAGCATTAATGCGTGGTCTTACAGAATTGAGATAGTCTTTCCCTTTCAGCAGCTTTGTCGGTTTGCGTATCCACCTGTTTGTTTGTGGTAGGTAGTGACAATCTGATAACCCTAAACCATCGATTGTTGTATGTAATTTACCAGTCTACATTTTATCGATATTGGTTTCCATTCATACGTAGTCGCTTTACGGTCTTTGAGACCTCAATTGCGACTAATGTGTTTGCTGTCACGCAAGAATCTAAACAAGGGGATTTTGAGATTTGATAATCTCTTTACGCGAAGTAGGGGAACGACCCATCGTAGAGCGGGTACACCCAAACCACCACTATTCACTGGAGTATGAAAGTAGGATATGACTGTATCTGACGGTAAACGAAGACACGTTCGCACTGTATTTCTGATGATGCCGTTAGTTTTATTTGGACAACTGTTTGTTATGTTACCTAGAGCAATCTTATGATACAATTGAGGTACCAGGATTGCTCTCAGTTTGTAGCCTGTTTAACTTAGAAATCAATTCATCCTTGGGCATGAACAATATTCTACCCTCTGGAGTAAATATTACCCCAAAATATCGCCATGTTTCTGATCTATTTAAAGACGGAATCGTGTGCTGACCGACAGTGAAAACTCTGTTGGTATTTACTATCGTAATTTTCCTTTTAGCGTTGGCTTCAATGCTAATGGTAAATCTCTTCGCTGTATTTATAGACATACCGCACTATTCCAGAAAAGAAGAAGAGCTGTCTATTAACAGTTGAAGCCCCACAGGTCTCCTACCAATTAAGATAAGATCATCTGCAAATGCCATAGCATTTAAGCAAAAATCACCAATGGTTGAGCCGACTTCTTTAGGCAGAGTTCCCAGGAGCTGGTTTACAACAATATTGAAAAGCAGAGGTGATTGAGGTTACAACAATATTAGAAAGCAAAGATGATAGAGAGTTGCCTTGTTTAACACATCTCTCTGGAACCAGGGTATTGTCGATCTAGCCTTTGCCTCACAGTACAGTTGTTGACTCTTAAAGCAGGGCACCAACAAACTCATCGAATTTTTTATTGAGCCCGTAGTAGTTGAGTACAACTTCAATGCTCTTGTGCGAGATGGAGTCAAAGGCTTTACTTACGTCAAGACTGGCATTGTGACAAGCTACATGACTTTGATGGTGGTCTCTTAGCAGCATGTCAAAAAGTGTTGTGTTGTCAGTACAGTCATCGGAAAGGATGAAGGCCCGTTGTTTGGAGTGGAATGGAAATTTATCCGGCAAGAACTTAATTAAGAAGTCTTGCTAGAATAGACGGGACAGTAATTGATCTGTATTCACTTGGATCGGAACTGTTTGCTTTTTTAGGAATGAATATTGTTCTCGAGTCCCTGTGGATGGTAGATAATTTCCCGCACCATATTATTGGACTAAGTACTGCCGCCAACGTGTCTTTTCTCATACCATGAAACGAACTCCACTCTTAACTAAGTCTTCCGCCCATGCGAGAATGCGCATTTCCTCTCCGATCTAATGAAATTTGGGCTGTTGTTGGGCAGTGACACGAGCTTGATGTGACACATTTGGATGTTTATTTTAGAGTTCTATGTTTCTTTTTAAATAATGATTTGTATAATTTAAACTTTAGTCTTAAAACTAAATTTTTTTTTCCCTAGGTCGTTGCTTTGAAAAAAAGTATTGAGTTATTAAATTATTTAAAATAAAATTAGGTTGAAAATTAATATTAAAACTAAATTAAAATTAAAATAAAATTAAAAATCACATTTAATTTAATCATATAAAATTTTTAATATTTTTAATTAAATAAAAATTAAGTAAAGTTAGCAGGTGTTGATGGAGTCCTCCTTTTTTAAATGTTTGTGGCCTTTGTTCAGCAGGAACTTATAAGCTGTTGGTTAGGGTGATCTTCTAACTTTAAAAGGTACTGACGGCTACATTGAGTAGCTTTTTCTATTACTGTTGGTACGACCAAGTCTTTAGGTTAGGTTAGGTTAGAGTGGCGGTCTTGTATACCAAGAAAGCCCACTTGGACTCAAAATAATGGCCCGTTGTGTTACAGCAGGTATAGCGTTGGTTCGTACATAGACAAGGTGATCAGTATACTTCCAACGCCGAAAAAGGCAACGACTTCGACATTTAGGTGAAGAAAAATTAACCCGACAATTATAAGAATCTGGTTAGGTCCCTAACATTGCAGGATGACAGCTCAGTCAGATCGGCCCCAAGATTTTTGATCTTGGCCTATCTAAAGATGGGCACTGACACATGAGATAGAAAACATGTTTCCTCCTCGTTTTCAGAGCCACAACCGCGATAAAGGTCTCAATGAAGATTAGTATTTTTTATAAACCACGGTTTGTACTTGGCATTGAAATAGTTATTATCATTCCAGTCGTAATTTAGTTCAATGTACGTTAATCTCGTTAGGCTGGTTCTCGCAGCGTATTCAAATTGTTTTCGCTTCAATTTGTAAGAGTTAATTTAGTTCTGTTGCCATATCCATTCAGTTTTTGAAAAATAGGGTTTATTGCTTAGAAATTACTTAGTAGATACTATTTTAGATGACTTTCCTTTAAATCTAGTATTCGATTTATATAGTTGAAATGCTGTCTAAGCGTGTTTATATATAACGACGGTAATCCAGTTTCCAAATGTATTATATAGTTCGGTGTGTTTATTGGTAAATTAAAGGCACGTTTAATATAATTCGTTTGTAATTTTTGTGATTCTTTATATCTCTGGACACCCCAAACTACTGCTGCATATGTTATTTAACTGCTATATGATTAAAACCTAAACATTTATAATATCTAAGTATTTGATTATGTTCGTATATAACGCAGAAATCCCATTCTTCGTTTAATCGTTTAATCGTCATTAATTTTTGTTAATAAATAACAATCCTAAAAAAATGACACTATATATATTCTGAATAATCAAAATCTTATTTTAGGGAATGATATATTTTCATAATTTAAAATAATATCATATATATTGAACACCACAAATCGACGTTTTAATTAAACAATTTAAATTATAATTAAAAATTAATTAATTTAAATTATAATTTTTATTAGGTTACTCTGGTCTTCTGACTGGAATGCAAATAAAAAATTTTATTTGTTATATTGTATAAAAAAATTAATTTATTACATTGTATTTTTTTATAAATCATTGAAATTTTTTTCTTCTATATGCAACAACTGCTCCATTCATATTGTGAATAATATTACAAATATTATAAATTAAATTATTTAAATTTTCAGCGTTTTCCATGCTGATTTATTTTCAGGTAGTATTGCACTTTCCACAGATGAAATTTAATGTCTTCTGTTTACAATTAAAATGTAAACACAGAAAAGCTCTAAAACCAGAACGTTTTGACACATAAAAGGTCTTTCCTATTCCTTAAGTAACTTGTGATAATGTCAACGCAAATCTTACTATATGACTTACTAAGTAAGAAGTGGAAACGCAGTATTATATTATCCAATTAAAATTATTTATAAATGCAACTGGGCACTACGAAACTAATATAATTTTATGTATTGATTTAGAAAAAATATGGGGGTCGCAAAAGTTCACAAAATATTCGACGGAATTGTCTTTTAAGACCTTAAAGAGTATTATATTAAGCAAAGAATTATTTGATAAAAAAAGATATGCACTATGTATGGTCAGCAAAAGATCGGATTAGATTATTAAAATAATAAAATTGTTATGCATAAAAAGACTTGTACTGTTGTATATCTTCTGTACAGTTTATATAAACTGTATTATCTTATTAGAATAAAACAGAATAAAAATGCACCTTTTCTTCACACAAATGGTATATTTTTTAACAAATTTTGGTACGGAAAAAGTATTTCAAGTGGCAATCGATAAAACATATCATATCACTGCTCTCTAACAATTTAACTCCACTCTCTTCAACACCTGAGAATGTCACCGCAATTTAAAAAATTTTTTTACATTCGCTATCACCTGCTTGTCCTCGTATTGCTTTTTGTCTCATTGTCCCAGGGCATCCTACGATGCCCTAAGTATAATGTGCAATGACAAAATACCGGACACAGTGATGGCTAATCACCGCAAATAGCACAAACCTAAGTATCCCTAAATCTGTCGATTATCGATAGCATAATCTACCCACACATAATATAACATTAAGGAATAATGAAATAAACTCAAATAATAAAATAAAATATAGATTCAAGTAATAAAAATGAAAGTAATCTTAAAATATATATATTAAAAAAATATAAAAATAACATGAATTGTTATTATTCTATAATTGTCGATGAATCGTCTGTTCAAAAATGGGGTAACTACTTACGGAAACCAAAGTATCTGTCCACTATCAGTTTCCACTGACTCGTCTGGGAACTACCCAGACTCATCAGAGTGGATTTAATATACTTATAATTTCGTCACTATATATTTATAAAATCCATAGTCATTTTCTTAATATATACTTAACTATAACATACTTTATGTTAACTTCTTAAGTACTTCTTAAGCATGCATTCTAGTTCTTTTCCTTCTAAGCAAAAAAATGAAATCACCCTAGCTCGATTTGATTCTTTCTCTTTTATATGTTTAAATTTTATTAACAGTAAAATTTTAAAAGTGACAATTCGCAAAATTCTTCCATATTTTTATGGCTTTTTTTACTTCTATCTTCGACATCAAAAAAATATATCCAGGTTTTTCTATAAAATTGTTCCTACTAATTTTATAACTTACCACACCCTTGTACTATTAATTGGTGGGCGCCTAATAAATCACTTCAACCTGTCTTCAAAAATAGTGCTTTTCATTTCGTGCAAAATAAGAGTCAAAATTTAAAAGAAATCTTTCTTTATCGATTGCTGTCATGTTTTTCGATGAAATGGTTATTTATTTCTAATTATTTTTATTCCAGCAATGGATTATCAGGTGAATGCCTTTCAAACATTGTATTCGAAAATTTAAATAATTTAAATGAAATTGGTTTAAAAATTCGTGAACTAATATATGATCGAGGGTCTTCAAACAGAAAATGTGTAATTCCATCTCTGGTGCTGGAATCCACAATCCATACTTTTTTCATAATAATTTAAAAGTTTATTGCTTCTTTGATTTCCCACACTTGATAAAATCCTTGCGAAATAGTTTTAGTAAGTGTGATTTTAATACTTGGGAACATATATTCCCAACTCTTTGAAAAAATGAGAGTAAAACTTGCAACACAAGTTTTTAGCAGAACTGTTGTAGCTGCTATTAAAACCGTTGTAGAACAAACGTTGTTACCGTTGTTACAAAACCAGTAGAACAAAATTTTTCTGACTGATATTTTGTTCGACATGCACACTCTATGTTTATATACTCTTTGACAATACTTATACAAATTTAAAAAAATATATATATATAACGAAATTTCTAAGAAATAAATATGTTAATACTTAATCGCTTACCTTCGGGCGTGACTGGGCGTGGGCGTCTTTTATCGTTTTTCCGGTATGTGATGTTTTTACTTTCATTTAAATATTGGAGAAGTTCCTGTGTAAGTCCCCCGCTTTCTGTAATATAAATAATATATAATAATTAAATGTTTTAATGACCAAAAGAAAATTTTTTTAAAAATAATTATTTCACGGGCTAATTGGTCAGTTATTAAATAATGATATTTTTTTAAAAAAAAAATAAAATTTATTATTTAGTTTTATAAGAATTTTATTGTCCAATATTTCGACTATAATCTATAGTCATCATCGGGGAACTATACATATAAATACATTGTAATTAATATTAAGGTATACATTACATAAAAACAATAATAAATTACATTTACATTGAACCATGAAACATATATATGTATTTGGAATATATACAATACTTTCACTATAAGAATCATAAAAATAACATATATATATGAAAAATATATGTTGTTTTTAATACTTGGGAACATATATTCCCAACTCTTTGAAAAAATGAGCGTAAAATTTTCAATACAAGTTTTTAGCAGAACTGTTGTAGCTGCTATTAAAACCGTTGTAGAACAAACGTTGTTACCGTTGTTAAAAAACCAGTAAGAACAAAATTTTTGTGACTGATATTTTGTTCGACATGCACACTCTATGTTTATATACTCTTTGACAATACTTATACAAATTTAAAAAAATATACATATATAACGAAATTTCTAAGAAATAAATATGTTAATACTTAATCGCTTGCCTTCGGGCGTGACTGGGCGTGGGCGTCTTTTATCGTTTTTCCGGTATGTGATGTTTTTGCTTTCATTTAAATATTGGAGAAGTTCCTGTGTAAGTCCCCCGCTTTCTGTAATATAAATAATATATAATAATTAAATGTTTTAATGACCAAAAGAAAATTTTTTTTAAAAATAATTATTTCACGGGCTAATTGGTCAGTTATTAAATAATGATATTTTTTTAAAAAAAAAATAAAATTTATTATTTAGTTTTATAAGATTTTTATTGTCCAATATTTCGACTATAATCTATAGTCATCATCGGGGAACTATACATATAAATACATTGTAATTAATATTAAGGTATACATTACATAAAAACAATAATAAATTACATTTACATTGAACCATGAAACATATATATGTATTTGGAATATATACAATATTTTCACTATAAGAATCATAAAAATAACATATATATATGAAAAATATATGTTGTTTTTAATACTTGGGAACATATATTCCCAACTCTTTGAAAAAATGAGCGTAAAATTTTCAATACAAGTTTTTAGCAGAACTGTTGTAGCTGCTATTAAAACCGTTGTAGAACAAACGTTGTTACCGTTGTTACAAAACCAATAGAACAAAATTTTTCTGACTGATATTTTGTTCGACATGCACACTCTATGTTTATATACTCTTTGACAATACTTATACAAATTTAAAAAAATATACATATATAACGAAATTTCTAAGAAATAAATATGTTAATACTTAATCGCTTACCTTCGGGCGTGACTGGGCGTGACTGGGCGTGGGCGTCTTTTATCGTTTTTCCGGTATGTGATGTTTTTGCTTTCATTTAAATATTGGAGAAGTTCCTGTGTAAGTCCCCCGCTTTCTGTAATATAAATAATATATAATAATTAAATGTTTTAATGACCAAAAGAAAATTTTTTTTAAAAATAATTATTTCACGGGCTAATTGGTCAGTTATTAAATAATGATATTTTTAAAAAAAAAAAATAAAATTTATTATTTAGTTTTATAAGATTTTTATTGTCCAATATTTCGACTATAATCTATAGTCATCATCGCGGAACTATACATATAAATACATTGTAATTAATATTAAGGTATACATTACATAAAAACAATAATAAATTACATTTACATTGAACCATGAAACATACATATGTATTTGGAATATATACAATACTTTCACTATAAGAATCATAAAAATAACATATATATATGAAAAATATATGTTGTTTTTAATACTTGGGAACATATATTCCCAATCTTTGAAAAAATGAGCGTAAAATTTTCAATACAAGTTTTTAGCAGAACTGTTGTAGCTGCTATTAAAACCGTTGTAGAACAAACGTTGTTACCGTTGTTACAAAACCAGTAGAACAAAATTTTTCTGACTGATATTTTGTTCGACATGCACACTCTATGTTTATATACTCTTTGACAATACTTATACAAATTTAAAAAAATATACATATATAACGAAATTTCTAAGAAATAAATATGTTAATACTTAATCGCTTACCTTCGGGCGTGACTGGGCGTGGGCGTCTTTTATCGTTTTTCCGGTATGTGATGTTTTTGCTGGCATTTAAATATTGGAGAAGTTCCTGTGTAAGTTCCCCGCTTTCTGTAATATAAATAATATATAATAATAATAAATAATAAATAATAATAAATGTCAAAACATTTCTAAAATGAATAAAAAATATGTTAGCTCTACAATTCAAGTTAGCACTTAATATAAGATCAATTAAGACAACTCCTTTTAACAATAATATAGAAGAACTCAGCCAGAATTTAGTTGTAAAATATAGTGAATTAATATTTTTTAAATGTTCAGAATAAGAACATTTCTTAAAATAATTGAAATGAGGGAACATTATATAAGTAAATATACAATACTTATACAAATTTAAAAAAGTATACATATATAACGAAATTTCTAAGAAATAAATATGTTAATACTTAATCGCTTACCTTCGGGCGTGACTGGCCGTACAAGCACTCCTTCCGATAATATTTCCGGATCAGATTGTCTTTCATGACATTCTCTTTCTAAAAACAAAACAAAAGAGAGCATTATTATTAATATAAAAATGTTATATTAAAAGATTCATGTATATGTAACGTTTTAATTTTTATACATTTTCTGAAGTCTAGGACTCAAAAATACATCGCTTCCTTTCTCTAACCAACAATTTAATATAAATTTTACCTGTATTATGTAGACGTCTCCTGTCCTTTTTTCTGATTGTTACATTTTTGCTCGTTATCAAATATTCGAGATTTTCCTCTGTAAGTTCACAGCTTTCTGTAATATAAATAATATATAATAATTAAATGTTTTAATGACCAAAAGAAAATTTTTTTTAAAAATAATTATTTCACGGGCTAATTGGTCAGTTATTAAATAATGATATTTTTTTAAAAAAAAAATAAAATTTATTATTTAGTTTTATAAGATTTTTATTGTCCAATATTTCGACTATAATCTATAGTCATCATCGGGGAACTATACATATAAATACATTGTAATTAATATTAAGGTATACATTACATAAAAACAATAATAAATTACATTTACATTGAACCATGAAACATATATATGTATTTGGAATATATACAATACTTTCACTATAAGAATCATAAAAATAACATATATATATGAAAAATATATGTTGTTTTTA
>NC_051848.1:55968985-55983551 GCF_002237135.1 Teleopsis dalmanni
CCACAACCTCAAGTACCAGACCTGCAAAACACAGCTATGGACAACAACAGCAGCGGCAGTCAATAACACTAGCAATACAGACGTAAGACTGACTTACAAAACTATAGGTGACGGAAGTAAAATTCCAAATTAGTGGACAGAACAGCGTTTGGCTGCGCTGAAGAATGAATAAGACTAACGAAGTATGAGCTTCACGCTCAACTTTAAATATAGGGTGAGCTTAATGCTCAATACGGCCTTCTGATGTTATACTTTACGGTGATTCCAGAAGGGTGACCCGTACGGACGAGAGGAGTTTTTAGTGGGTTAAAGTCCTACACTGACTTAGGCTTTCGATGCTTTTCTCCTAATCCAAAAAAAAAAAAAAAAAAAAAAAAAAAAAAAAAAAAAAAAAAGAATTTCTATCATAAGACTGACTATTTGAAAGACTGTTTTTCAAAATTTGAACAGAGATATAGGTTTTTTTCAATTTATTTTATTATTTTCAATTTATTATTTTCAGTATTCTTTAATATGTTTTCATTTTTTTAATATTTTTTTAATATTTTAATATTTTAATATGTTTTGATATATTATTGTTTAATATATATATTTTTCAATATTTTTCATTATTACACTAATTACATTATTACACTAATTATGTATTTACACCATATAGTTTTGTTTTATTAGCTTAGGATATATAACCATTGTTCCGGTGTTGTTTGGTGTCATATGCTGGCATTCGGGTATATGATATCAAATGCGCTGCAGACTTTGTGGTGCCGCATATGTGCGTATATGTATGTATATGTATATGTGTGGGAACGTATATATCGTTATGATATGTATTAAAACCACTTTATAATTGTCAATTATATACAACTTGTAATGCTTTATTATATGTATGTATTTATGCGATATATACATGTAATTTTATGCGTTGTAAGATGTGTGTATGATGACTCTATTGAAAATTCATCTAATCAATCCGTTATGATAATCGTCGTCCAGAATCAGTAATTAAAGTGCAGAATATTTATATGTATATAAAGTTCTTTTTATAATTAATTTTTATATATATCTCTCAGACGTTATACTGTTTTTTTCTTTTCATAATTATATTTAAAAATAGATATTATTTAATGTGTTTTTTTTTTAATGCCAATAATTAATAACATCACATCTATGAATTGGTAACATAATTTTTTTTCTCGGCCGGTACACAGGATATCGATGATTTTTTTTTTTTTGTTTTTTTGACTGATTTCCTGTATTTTTTTTTATATACAAAGATTAATTTGAAAAGTTCAAATATTCATAATTCTCTTAACACATTATGAGAAACATATTGAAAGTTTTCGTTTAAGTAAAAAGAAAAAAAAAAACATAAAATTTTTTTTTATATATATATAAAGTTTCAGCTAGGTACAACGGCAGCTTCGGTGACGTCATTACAGCGGCTGGAGTAAGTATCTTGAACTGTGTTATTTATGTTTTTTTTTTTTTTTTGATAAAAGATTTATTTTTGCTTGAATGTTTTGGTTTTTTTTTGTTATGATCATAAAACATATGATTTCTACACGAACCTTATATTTTTTTTTTATGAGAGACGAACGTCTGACTAAAGTCTTCACCGTGCGTCAGATTGTGTTTTTTTTTCTCTTTATAGAAATAAGTTTTATGTTATTTTTTTTATTGGCATTCTTGAAAATTTTTTTTGATGAAATAACATTTAGTTTTAATTCATATATTTAAACAAAGAAGAATATACTGTAATTATAATTGTAAAAAAAAAAAAAAATAATTTCTTTTACTTAAAATTGTATGATTTTAATTTTTGATTTGTGTAAACTAAGAGAATAAAGGTATTGCAGAAATATTGTATATATACTTTAATTTATTGTAAAGAGATCAATTTTTTTTTTTTCTAAACTTAAGTACATGAATATTGTATCATTGATGTATGTAACAAATCTAAATTCTATTTTTAAAGCAGTTAAATAAAAAAAAACGAAGAAATAAATAAACATAATTCTTTTTGCTTTACTAGATGTTTATAAATTATAAATGAAACATATTATAAAATAATAACATGATGAATTAGGAAATATTCTAGGCTAAAGGGGTGGTACTAAGATTGTGACCACATTTCACTCTTAGGGGCAAAGCTGTATCCCTGCTAGATAAAATACATTGAGTTCAATTTTTTTTTGAGAGATCCGCATCTGAAACATTTTTTTTTATTACTAAGCAAGGAAAGCATAAGTAAAAAATACAACAAAAAGATGTCACAGAGAAGTATTGGAGACCAGGCCTTGCCCGAGGTGTTGCCATCATTTCCTGATTTTGAGGAGATGATGGTAACACATGCTGGTAGATGCAAAAAAAGATAGACTGGGATATGGAGAGAAAAATCCTAAAAGCGGCGGAAACAGCAGGCTTGCCTAGAGGAAGAACATGTAGCCTAAGCTCCATCTCATTAGGCGTGGAAGTTCCCACCGCTGCTGCTGTAATCATCAAGGTAGGGCATCGAGCGCTTCCCATCTTGTATGATGAGTGTTTTTTTCAATTCAAGCAAAGAAAAAATTGAATAATTCGAGAAGAAACGAGATTACTTTGCTCGAGTTAATTCTTGTTAGTGTAAATAATTTTGTTTTTTTTTTTCTCTTTTTATATTTTTAGTATGAGATTTTAAAAGTGAAATGAGTGAAATAATTATAAGTATAGAAATAGAAGCTGAAATAAATAATTGTTAATCAGTAAGGAAATTATTAAATGGAGACAAATAATTTGGAAGTGTTTAGGTTATAGGGTAATTTATATTTGTAATAGAAGTAAATAAATAGATCATGAATTTTAGTTGAAATTAGAAGTAGATTGTTTTCTTAGGAAGTATGACACGAAATTATTTTTTTTGTTGTTGTCTGCAGTGTAGCCTCAGATGTCAAAAACCCCGTCCCAATACCGGCGAGCATACCGGGCTAGCGACCGTGCCATGAGCGGCTTCTGAGGACACTAATTCTTAACAACAGTTAGACACAACAAATATGATGCGAGAATAGAATATATAAAAGATTGTCATTGTAACAATAATATCCTTCCTGCTTTTATCACCGATTCAAGCTCTACTCCAAATTTCACCAATTAACGAAAACGCAGGATATTTAGAAATAAAATTACGAGAGGTAGAAATAATTATTCAAACAAATACAGTAATCCATATTATAAATCCAATGAAAGTATTAGAAATTTTAGATAGAATTGAGAAAAACGTTTGTAATTTAAATTTAGCAAACAAAGATACAATAGAAACAGAAATTCAACTTATAAGAACAAAAATCAAGACAATAATTCCCAAGTCACATAGAGACAAAAGAGGACTTATTAATTTTATTGGTACTGCTCACAAGTGGATGTTCGGAACAATGGATAATGATGATAGAGAAAATATTATTCAACACATAAATACAATAGAGCAAAACGACCATAATGCAATCTCAACTATCAATAAACAAATTAGTATTAACTCATATTTTAATAATTCATTTACTAATATACAAAATGCTGTGGAAAAGGACAGATTAATAATACAATCGACTTATAAAGAAATTGAAAATAAAGAAGATGGAATAATGCGTTATATTTTATATTTTGAACAAATTTTAAAATTAAAGCAATTAGAACACAAAATTAACCATATACAAGATAATATAGTTGCCGCAAAACATAATATTTTTCACCCTAGCATATTAAGCTCTGAAGAAATAGAAAAATATAATATAGATATTTTTAAATTAAAATTAATAAAAGTTGGAGTAATGAAATATAAAAACTACCGTATTATAATAGCGTTAAAAATTCCTCAAAATTATATACGAACTGATTTAAAACTTATAACTCCACTACCAAATGTAAATTTCTTAGAAATAGATGAAAATAACGAATATGTAATCGAATATTACATCCTGTAATATTAGGGACCTATCAATCTATGTACGTGCCAATGCTATCACTGTGGTACCACAATGGCCATTATTTGAGCTGAAATGGGTTTTTTGGAAACAAGGTCGACACTCCAACCTACCTACCTATAACTGGAAATAAACACAGCGTAAAGTACAAAATAAGATTGAGTCCAAAACAGCACTGGCTTCACGCTACATCACATTAAAGAATGAGCCATTTGAAACTAAATTCATTCTCACATGCTTTTCTTATTGTAAATCATGTTAATTATTATCAATAACGTTTTATTTGAAACAAAATATTTTTTATTAAGTTTTGTGTACAAATTTTTGTTAATGTTTGAAGTGAGTGTAATTTTTTTCGAAAATTAGTCCACCTGCATTTATATATAAAAATAAATTAAATATCAAATATAGATAATATAATAATAAAATAAATATAATATAGTATAATTTTTTTTCCCTACTTGGTAGGCACCTAAACGTGGTGTAGGGGGTTAGCTACAGGCAAGCTTGCTGACTACGGGTTTTCTGTCACTGTCCAGGCAGTAGACGGAAGACCCCATGCCGCCCTGTGTTATAAGTACAACAAAGAACTACCAGTAGTCGTGTTGTCTTGTAGTCTATGTGTGTGCATATGAGTCTTAATGTGTACATTGTGACGATACAAATTTGCACATCAAATTTCTACCGCACATGCGGCAAGAACAAGAGAAAAACGAAGTCTGAATGTCACAACATCACTACACCTATACGCATTATAATAAAAACACTCACTCGAATTGAACTGCGTTGAAATTATCTGGAAAATATAAAATGACAAGCACGCTGGTCGATTCGGTCTACTGGTAAATTCTATCAAAACCTGGCTCATTCAGCCTTTTATGATATTACGACAACAAATAATTTATGTGCAGTTAAAACCTATATAATAAAAATAAGTAATATTTCTTTTTTAAATCGAGCTCCACAATTCAGTGGTGAATTATATGAAAAGTTGAAACCATTTTTTGATAAAACAATAAAAAGACTAGAATTAAATAAGATCTTACCTGTAACAGCAACAGATTCCTCACTATATATATGAATATATTCATATTAATATTATTTTTAATAATATATATATAATCACTTTTATTATATTTTTACACTTTAATTTAAATTAACTTTAAAATAAAACTTATAATATTAACACGTGCATTGCGCCACATGGAAAGAAATAATGAGAAGTTATAGAAAGCTTTTACTTCTTTTCACTTTCTTTGGGTTATTTTACAAGATCGCGGCGAAAGCTCTGTTCCAATTCAGAGCTTACGAGTTTCAGCGTTGCCAATAGGGCAAAAACAAATAAAGTCAGAAGTTTCCTCTTTGGTTATTAGGATAGTCGGAAACCAAAATAAATGCTAGTAGCGACGAAAGGGATACACCTTCCCAGCCCGCGAAAATTGGTAATTGGATGCAAAGTTTAAGGGAGTGCAGTTACAGGTGTTAGCGGAGTTACCAACAGTGTTACCAATTAACAGGAAAGTTGAAAAGTTTTGTTAAATATAGTGGACAGTGGTGGTACTAGTTACTACCACTAAATAAAAGTCTTGAAATATTTTTTTTTGAAAAGTTTTTAGACAAACTATTTAATTTAAAAAATTATAAATTTTATTTTGTTTTGTCAACAATTTTAAAATTAAAGTATTAAATAAATAAACAATTGAATATTATGATTTTTTTGCCGATATTCGTGAAATTGGAATTAATTAATTTTAATTAATTATTAAAAGTTACAAATAGAGAGATTTAAAAGAAGGAAGAGGAATTGCAGTAGGAAAAAGAAAATGGATTCTATAACAAAAGTGGATATATCAAATATATGTGGATATATAGTTTTGTATTTTAATTTATTTTTGTAATTAAATACATTAATTTGCCATTGTTTATTATATTTATTATCAAGAATGTTTATTTAATATTTATATATATATTTATTATACATCGGTTTATACGTTTTTTATTAATATATTAAACAATGCACATAGTTTTGTATTTTAAGAAAAAAAATTAAAGAAGGAAAGATATTTGAAAAAAGACTGAGACTCGTTAGCGAAAGACCAATTAATAATCCTACCTACCATAAACCGATTTTAAACCATGGCTCAAAGTTTCTTAAAGCTCACCTTACACGTGCTTTATACTTATTCAGCTGTCGTGAGAGCGAGAGCGTGAGAGCGAGAAGCTGCCAGATTTCTCCCGCATAATCGCTGTAAAAATCACATGTAAAGATCGCTTTAAAGTTCTTGGTTTATTGTACCCACTTAGAAATCAATGTCAACATGTGACTATATGATACGAAAAATATATATATGAATATATTTTTCCATGAAGTGAAGCTACGAAAGCAAAGAATTGGTGTTAACGGAGAAGAAAATTCAACAATTTCTCACCACCATCAGACAGCATCATCAGACAATATTAGCTGTAACGAAAAAAAAGAACTACAATTGAACCAGCAACTATGAGGAATACCGCAAGTTTGTGAAAGAGATGAAAAATATGATGCGCAACCTAGGAATGAGCTTCAGAAAGATTGGATAGATACTTAGAAGTTCAGAGTTTATATAGAGATTATAGTTTCCTTGAATAGATAGTAAGAAGAAATGATATGATAATTTTTTTTCTTGTGAGTCAAGTGTATATCTAGGACTCAAAAACCCAAACACAAAACTGGCTTGCATACTGGCCACCGTGCCATGACCGACTTCCATTGATTTACAACCCAATATTGTTGATATAATATCACCATTATTAATAGTTTTATATGAACTCACTATTTGACTGAATCTGATATAAATACTTTCATGTCTTTCTTGTACAAATATTAAAACACAACTTCAATATTTAACAATTAACTAATACTTACAACTTTTATCCGTAATATTGCATCTAAAATTGTGGGGATTTTCCATAAAACAATCTTTAAAGATAACCTTGTGTACAAGTTTTTCTCTTTTTGCATAAAGAAAAACTATTATAACATAGAGGAACAGCAAAATGCTATTTTTGACTTTATTTACATTTACAGGGAAATTTTGTAACGATCTTTCAGGTCACCACACTTAAAAATCTTTGGAAGGATCGTTTGAAAGAACATTTGTATTCTGACGGCGATCTTGCGCAAAACTGAAAGCTGTTTACGGTCTTTCGCAAGACCAAATGAAAGAGTTTCCGTTGATCAGGTCTTTCGATTGTCAGCTAAGATTTTGTCTGTATTTTTTGTAAACAAACTTTCCTTTTAATACAGTAAAATGCATATAAATTAGAATAAAACAAAAAGATGAATTAATTAATTAAAAACTTTAGCAGAACAATAATTTCTAACTTCATTCTTAACACGACGGAAACGTCCTCTGTTGTCTTTAAAAAAATTTTAAAATATAAATTTAATATATTTATTTATGTATAATATATTGCATATATTTAAGCTATTATTTTAAAACTAATTATTTTTATTTTGCCGATGCATTTGATATAGTTTTCATAAATAGTCAAATATACATATGTTGACCTCTTAATTGAGTATTCAAAATTCAGAATTCAGAATCCATTTGCATTGATAACTTAGAAGATTAGCTTAGTTTCAGTTCAATTTATATGCAGTCTAGATATTGAATATTTGGAGAACGAGTATGACATTATCACAAATATGGTTTGCAATCCTTCACTGCTATCTTCCACCCAAACATGATGAACCAACATTTCCAAAAGATTTTTTGATACAGATAAATTCGATTTTACGAACATTTTGTGATATCTCTAATTAGCTGTAATAAATAATTTAATCATTTTATTAATTAACTTATCTAACTTTAATAATATTATCAGTGTAAACCTACCTTAAATCTGTGCCGACACAAGTCCATGCCATTTCTATTACAGCCGATGGATTTGATGTATTTTTCATATATAGTCAAATATACATATGTTGACCTCTTAATTCAGTATTCAAAATTCAGAATTCAGAATCCATTTGCATTGATAACTTTGAGGATTAGCTTAGTTTCAGTTCAATTTATATGCAGTCTGGATATTTAATATTTGAAGAACGAGTATGACATTATCACAAATATGGTTTGCAATCCTTCACTGCTATCTTCCACCCAAACATGATGAACCAACATTTCCAAAAGATTTTTTGATACAGATAAATTCGATTTTACGAACATTTTGTGATATCTCTAATTAGCTGTAATAAATAATTTAATCATTTTATTAATTAACTTATCTAACTTTAATAATATTATCAGTGTAAACCTACCTTAAATCTGTGCCGACACAAGTCCATGCCATTTCTATTACAGCCGATGGATTTGATGTATTTTTCATATATAGTCAAATATACATATGTTGACCTCTTAATTCAGTATTCAAAATTCAGAATTCAGAATCCATTTGCATTGATAACTTTGAGGATTAGCTTAGTTTCAGTTCAATTTATATGCAGTCTGGATATTTAATATTTGAAGAACGAGTATGACATTATCACAAATATGGTTTGCAATCCTTCACTGCTATCTTCCACCCAAACATGATGAACCAACATTTCCAAAAGATTTTTTGATACAGATAAATTCGATTTTACGAACATTTTGTGATATCTCTAATTAGCTGTAATAAATAATTTAATCATTTTATTAATTAACTTATCTAACTTTAATAATATTATCAGTGTAAACCTACCTTAAATCTGTGCCGACACAAGTCCATGCCATTTCTATTACAGCCGATGGATTTGATGTATTTTTCATATATAGTCAAATATACATATGTTGACCTCTTAATTCAGTATTCAAAATTCAGAATTCAGAATCCATTTGCATTGATAACTTTGAGGATTAGCTTAGTTTCAGTTCAATTTATATGCAGTCTAGATATTTAATATTTGGAGAACGAGTATGACATTATCACATAGATGTTTAATATTTGGTGGAAATTTTTTAAGAATTTTAGAAAATGTAATTCGATTGCTTAATCTAATCTTCAATCTTTCAAAAATGATTTTAGCCATTCTTCATAAAAATCTAAAGTCAGTCAAAAGAAAGGAATAAAATAGTGACGACTCAAACGGACAAAGTAATATAAATAATATATTTTAAACAATAAATAATGTTTATATTTTGTGTCATAATATAATATAAGAAATAAAAATAGTTTTTTTATAATTTAATAGTTTTTACTAAAAATTTAATTTGCATTGTATTTATTTTAAATATAATTTAGTGGACTGTTTAATGTATAATGACGTCTGAGTGACATAGTCTTACCCCTAACTAATATACCTTAAATATATAATGTAGTGCATACACTTCCAGATTTCTTATTTAACGTAAATATATCATTTTATTGTAAACATAAGCTCAGTAGAGCAAAGGCTGGAAGTGAGATCTGCAAATTGCAAGCCCAGCATTAAAGTATCTTTTGTGAAACATTGCCTTTTATGGTAATGTTTAGAAGCGAAGCTGGAAGTGATGCTTAGATCTTAAGGTTTAGACATAAGTTATATTGTTCTCATTTTTATCATTCAATAAAGAAGTATAAAACGAATCAGTTGTGTTTTACTTTTTATTAAAAAGAAAATACAATTTATAATTTGTGCATGTGCTTCCAAGTAAATAGATCGCTTGAACACTATTATATTTAGTATTACTAATATTAGATATATATTTCAAGTAATAAAAATCATTTTTATAAAAAAATCTGCATAAATGTGTTAGTTCAATATACCATATGAATACATTGAGTACTGCACTTAAGTTTTACTTATTTTTTTTTGAATTTGGTACTTTCTTCAAAGTATATGGCAGATCTAAGTTTATACGGCACGACTTCTTCCCATTGCTCGGAGTTTTGAAATTTTTTTTTTTTATTATATTTATTTTATATCATTTCATTAATGAGTACTCAGATAAATGTGTACAATCAATCAATATACATATGTACCAGTATGGTACTTATTTATTGCATTAATGATTTCTTTAGTGTTTCTCTTGTGCATTGAAAGTGCATATTTTATATAAGTTACAAAAATATGTTTTATATAAAATACATTTATTAACATTTGTATTTACTTTGAAATTATACAAAAATCAACAATTCAATTAACTTTATTTCTACAATTATTTAGATAAGCACACATAGTTATGGCTTAATATCAACACTCTAGTTCCGTTCAGGGTAAGGATTCAATCCAACGTAACCCTTTTAGAGTTTCACAGGTCCTAACAGCCGTTTGAAAATGCAACCTGGTAAAAATATATGTTCTAGCATGGTATATTTGTAACTTCAGGTATCAGCCATAACTACCAAGACGAACCCCAAAATCCAATTGTGAAAATGACTTTAAACACATAAATATTGTTTGCCCTTAGTTACAGTTACCTGAACTGACCAGTAATAAGTTGTCGCTAGTAGTTCTAGAATTATCATAAATAGTTGGTTAAGTAGAAGTTACTTTATCCAAAACACGACTGTGGATAATTTGTAATGACGACTTTACATCCACAACGTTCCTGACTGTTCCTGGCGAATGATGATAAAACCTTGATGGACGTTGTTATGTCTGTTATGACGCAACAATACGTAACTATAAAGATAACAGTATCTTTCATCAATAATTTACTTATAAAAATAGCTTTCGAGAGTCTCAATTCAAAAAATTGATATTAAGTTGAAGTTCAAACATGTATTTACCCTTATTGTTCATATTGCTGTTGTCCAAATTCTATCAGCATCACATCACGTCAGTATGTAGTAGTTCTTCAGATTGAAATTTCAGATAGTTTTATTATAAGTTTTCCAATGACTGCAAAGTAAATATAATACAACTGTTAAGTACATGGGCGTTATTGTTAACATTTCCAAGAATCGGAAACGTTTCACATTATTCTTATGATTGTCCTGTTCCTAGCACGTAATTAACGAAATACTATAAATTTACTTTAATATTTCATACACAGTAATCCAACCCTATAACGCGGTAGATTGGTTCCACGTTATAGAAAAACGCATTATAGCGCTATTCCTGTATTACCCATATACAAACGTGCAAAGGCTCACAAAGCTAATTATAAACGGTACAAATCCCCGCATTTTATAGTGGATTTGCCAGTGTTATACGGGGGTTTGAAATCGTGTAGTATGAAAACGCTTTATAAGGGTACCGCGTTATAGGGGAGATTACTGTAATATGTTATTTAAAGTAGCTTTAAATTATTATTATATTCAATACAGAATACAGTACATGAAACTTTTAATTAATTTATTTCCAATTGTACTCGATCTTTAATTATAGAATATAAATAAAAATATCTAAACATAGAGAGTAGTGAATTATACTGAAATTTATAACGTTATAAATATATTGATTATATATACGACCCATATATAATCTGGGATTTTCAGAATTAGCGTTCTAAACAAATTTTGAAACGGCCGTATCTCAGGCTCTATAAATAATAGAAACTTAAAATTTGTTTATTGATAAGATAAGACAAGATAATTGACTCAAGTTTTTAGAAAGAGGTTAAAACAATTAAGATTATTTATACCTCAGTTCTAATATTAACCGTCAAACTAATTGCAGAGATTCACAATCAATGATTTATTATGTTGGATGTATAGTGCGGGAAAAACCAAAAAAAAATTTCAAAAAATAATGCCAATTTTCATTATTTCCTAGTAAAATTTGACATGGAATCTAAATTTAATATATAAAATGAAAATTTTCGGGACATACATTTTTTTTTTTTTGAAATCAAACGATTAAGACGGTTGATGACGAAAAGAAACTAGAAGGGTTCGAACAGTAAATCTTTATTACAACAGAAATTTGACAAATTTATTGACATTTGGCTGACCATACAATGTTATTTCGAGTATTGCCAAGTACTCATCATCAGTGTTCTTATGAAATATTCGAATTTTTATTTGATAATTTTATAGTCCGTATATATAGTTTGTTGGACTGCAAGTTCTAGGCTTAGAATTCGTGCCTATCAAATTACAAATAATGCCTAATTGTGCTTTTTACAAGTAGCCAAGGCTATATAAACTTCCAATGCACAAGTTCCAGGTTTTTTGTCACTTTTTATTTAATTAGTGTCACTAATCAAAGCACTTGCCATGCTTTTTAAATTGGAACGAGATTATAAACCACAGCTTTATTTGGAAACAACTTATATTTTTGCAGTTGGTTATATTTATTTTAAAACTGTTTTTATGCAGAGATCTGTTATGTATAATTTTACTTCCTATATGTAAAGCGTCTTACTTGGACGCAATTTTACAAAGAAGCTATGTTACGAAATGTTACGATTAGTATTAATTAATATTAATATTAATTGATTAAACTTTTTCTAAAAAGATCAATCACTTATGCTTAAACCGCAGCGAATTTCATGTTTCTATCATTTACAGAGCCTGAGGTATGGACGTTTACAATGTTAATTCTCAAAACCCCATAGGTTCATATATTCTGGGAGAAAAATTTCAAAATTTTTTCTGAGATGCGGGTATTCTTATTTTATGAAAGGAGTTCATAAAAAAAATTTCAGCGAAATTGGAGATGATAACGTCGAAAAAGTGTCAGATTTATAAAAGACTGACCTGTAACAAAATTATTGATAAGATACGTAAAATTATATTTGCAGTTTCCTACGTAACCATATGGTTTAAGCAACAAAAATATAGTGTCTATACGACCTCCCTTAAAGACTAAACAGCAACGATCAGCGGTTGCTTTCGATGGAACAGACTTCGGTAAACAGACTTCACTTATCAATCCAAGGTTTGACTTGAAAGCAGTGAATTTTCTCCTATTCAATTGTTTAAAAACAACAGAACAGCGTCAATAAAACCATTGGAGCAACTGCACTAAGCGTCGACTATATAGTATGTCAATCTAGGGGATTTTGAAACGATGTAATTAAGTTGAATTTAAATCTAATAATATGTATGGCATTATTTCATAATTACACAACAATTTGTAACGACTAAAATTTTATCAAATAAAAATTGAATCGTTACAACGCCGCGAGCATGGCTGACACAAAACCAAACACATTTCACAATTTGTAGACAAAAACAACACAAGTAAAATGTGAACGCAAAACTCACTTAAATGAATTAAATATATTAAATCCGAAGACACCTGTAAAAAAATCGGTAATTACTATATAATATAGTATCAAAACCAACTCACCACGAAATTTATTTTAAATTTTAATTTATTTAAAAAAAAACACTGACCGGCACTATGTCGCAAACACATTTTGTTAAAAATCAAAACAAAATAATAATAACAAGAAATGTCAAAATAGGGAAGCTTTTGTACAAAGGTGTGGAACTGGAACTTCAAGCAAAGAACAACTTCCAGCTTCCACATTAGTGACAACTCAGATAACTCGCCGTAAAGCTAGACTTTCGATCGGTGGAGTGCAGATAAAGAAGCTTTGTCAACGGTCAATGAACTTGGATGCATTAGCGGAGGGCATCGTTGATCATTGACGATATAAAAAATGGGTGCTGCTGGTAGAGGGTCTTTTTGGATTACGTCCAACGTTGGGCAATGAAGGTGTGAAATATTGGTTTCTGGACTTAAAGAAAATTGTTTGAGTTCAAGTACTATGATAAACTAAGTTATAAAAACAAAAATCAAAGATTTTAATATCAAAGAATATAAATATCATTTACGAATTATTTGAAATTTATTTTGTAAAGAGTTTTTTTCGAACGGTAGTGAAATACAACAACAAAAATTCATTTTTATATTATTTTAATTAATTGAATTTTTGGCTGACCATACAGCCGTTCCGAGTATAGCCAAATACCCAACATCAGTGGTCTTGGAATTAAATATTGTATATAATTGTTCATACATTCATTGTTCATACATTTTTTAAGACTGCAAGTACCAGGGTTTAGTGGCGTGCCCTACCAAATTTAAAGCTCAGAGTCAGCATTCATTAACCAACTAACCCAAAGCCGTACTTGCCTTATATGTTCGCACTTTTTTCTGAAGTTTTGTTAATTTGCTGTCACTAATTAAATAAAAAGTGACAACAAATCTGGAACCTTAGCATTAAAAGTTAGTACAGCCTTTGCTACTTGTGAAAAAACACGATTAGTCATTGTTTCTAATTTGGCAGGCACGAGTTCTAAGCCTGGCACTTGCAGTCTAAACAAATTATATGTTATACGGACTATAAATTAATTAGAAAAATCAAATATTTCTTAAGACCACTGATGATGAGTACTTGGCAATATTCGAAATAGCGTTGTATGGTTTCAATAAATTTAAATTTCAATAAATTAAATAAATTTTTATCCTTTCTTTGCTATTCGAATCCGTCTAAAATTAAATAACGTTTTATAAAAAATTCAAATATTTATCGAATATTTATCTGTACACTTTATTTTGACGGCGACTGTACATAAAAAACCAAATTATTTAAAAAGGAATTACAGTGCCGTACGTTTTATAATTAATAATTAAATAAAAATTGAATAAATGCAGAAAAAGCTCCATTATGTGACGTTAAGCATGTACATACATATGTACACACATAGTTAAA
>NC_051848.1:55983651-56007680 GCF_002237135.1 Teleopsis dalmanni
AAAAAAAAAAAAAAAAAAAAAAAAAAAAAAAAAAAAAAAATCAAGCCCTACCAGATGTGTTACCAGTGTTTCCCACTTTTGAGGAAACCAGGACAATACAGGCTGGTAAGGCTAAAAACGTCGACTGGGGAATGGAGGAGGCCATCATAGCTGAAGCGAAAGCAGTAGGGTTGCCCAGAAGTGGAACTTGCGACTTGGGAGTAAGCCTGGCATATACTGAGCTTCCTAAGGCAGCTGCAGTAGTAGTAACCATCAAAGGCAAGACGCTGCCCATACTGTTCGACGATGACTTTTTTTAAGTTAAGGAAACTCAAATAAATGATAGTAATTTGAGTTATATATTATTATTTTTTTTTTCTCGTTTGTGGAAATATTGAAGTAATATACGTCAAGTAAATGAATTAATTAAATAATAGTTTTTTTTTATCATTGAGATAATTAATGGATTTGGATTAATGTGTAAAAATAATAATCATTATTTGAATATTAGTATAGGAATATAAATAAAGATAGAAATGAAATATTAATGAAGGATTGATAGGTTTGATTAGTTAGAATAAGAATTATTTTTTTTTGTTGTTGTCTACAGTGTAGCCTCAGTTGCTAAGAACCCCACCCCAACACCGGCGAGCATACCGGGCTAGCCACCGTGCCATGAGCGGCTTCCGAGGACACTAATTCTAACAACAGGTGGACACAACACAGTACCAACTCAGCTCTTTGTGAGATCACATCTCAAATTTCAAATGGCTTAAATCAAAGTCGCCCGTGTGAACGCACGGTGCTTGTTGCCCTTGATCTCGCAAAAGCATTTGACACAGTCTCTCATAGGACGCTGTTAGATGACTTAGCCGAAACAACTATCCCTGACTCTACCAAGCGATGGCTCTGCAACTACCTTATTGGCAGATCATCCTTTGTTGACTTTAGAGATAATGTGTCTAAGGCTAGGAAATTGAAACAAGGTGTTCCCCAGGGTAGCGTTCTTTCACCGATCCTCTTCAATTTATACATGTCTAAACTCCCGGACCCCCCCGAGGGAGTCAGAGTCATTACCTATGCAGATGACTGCACTATTCTTGCTACGGGCCAGGACCCTTCAATACTGTGCAACAGGTTAAATGCATATATACCATCCTTGGCAACATGTTTGGCTGATAGAAATCTTCAACTATCACCAAATAAATCTTCTGCCACCCTCTTTACTTCCTGGACTAAAGAGGTTTCCTTGACTCTGCCCATAAATATCGGTGAAATTAGGATCCCTACCACCACCAAACCGAAAATCCTGGGTGTCGTTCTCGACAGTATGCTGACTTTTTCTGCACATGCGTCTGCTGTATGTGACCGGTTGAAATCACGTAATAATGTGTTAAAAGCTCTCGCAGGTTGTTCATGGGGCAAGGATAAAGAAACCCTACTGACTACATACAAAGCAATAGGACGTCCTATTGCGGCCTATGCAGCTCCAGTATGGACCCCACAACTCTGCGAGACGCAATGGACTAAGATCCAATCTTGTCAAAACATAGCATTACGGGTTGCAACTGATTGCCATAGCATGACACATGTTGACTACCTTCATGCAGAATCAAAAATGCTTCTTGTAAAAGAGCATAATCAACTACTGTCCAAACAATATCTTCTCGCGTGCCACACAGATGGTCATCCTAATAGCGTCATGGCTAGTAGTACCCTCCCTCCTAGATGCATTCGTCGATCCCTCCTCTCTTTTAATAGTTATATCCACACCTTTTGCAATGGATATATATCGACACCTTTTGTTGAATAAAAATGTGGACTTACAGCCCTCCGCACAGATGCAATATCTTCTTCAAGACCTAGGGTGTCAGACAACGAGGTTTTTAATCGGCCTCCGCCTGAAATCTTCCTGGATGAAGTTTGTCTAGTTCTTGTTGCAAGAACTGTTCTAGCTCAATTGAGATCAGGATATAGCTGAGTGCTAAACAGTTACTTGTAACGCATAAATACGTCCATCCACAATGTGTGCTCTAACTGCAGCTCTTCTCCCCATGACGTCACGCATCTGTTCACCTGTTCTTCTGCACACACAAACCTTCGTCCAATCAACTTTTGGACTCACCCCATTGAAGTGGCCAAGTTTTTTCGCCTGGATCCAGGACGATGTTCAATATATACCTCTCACCCAATTCCTCCACATACTCTTTTCCTCCCCGCCCCCTTCATCATCCCTAACCTCCTTTACCCACTTCCCTACTCATGTAATCGTGTTGTGTATCCTTTCATGTTTATCTGCGTACAGGTCCCGGTGGGCTACAACAACAACTCTACTACAGAAAAGGACTGCCAAGCAATTGTATAGACAATCTGGAAGAAGAAGCCATACTTAGAAGCATATCATAAATTATATTTATTCGTTATCATTACGGACACTACAATGTAAAATATCATTTGTTGGTTGTAATGCATTTCTCACAGGTTGTTATTAGAATTAGGAATTAATCATTTTATAATCAATATATATAATATATTAAAAATATGACATATATGTGGGATATATATGTGAAATATGAAATATGTTGAATGTATTTCGATAAACATTTTTTGAAGTACTATTGCATACCATTTTTGCATACTTATAAGATAGATAGCTGCGAATAGCTGCATAATACAAAGAAAAAAAAATATAAAAAAAAACAGAATATAAAGAATAAAGAATAATGTAAACAAAAATGAAATTGAGGAGCTACGTAATGAACGTTTTGAACCTCTACAGGTGCTGCCAGTGTTTTTTCGAATATTTTGTGTATAAAAGATGTAAGACTAATTGACCTATAATCTTTAGTGTAGAGGATATACATGACCCTCGCCACTTTCCAGTTCACAGGTACTTGAAAATAGTTAAAATTAATTAAAATTAATATATATACAAAAATATATATACAAAAATATATATACAAAAATATATATACAAAAATATATATACAAAAGGTAGATCCAAAGAGACTGCTCTCCATACACTTGCCTCTATGATTGAAGAAGCCTTAGAATTGCTATGTAGGCCTAGGAAGTAAATGTAATTATTAATCTAGACACACGTAAAAATGAAGGAAGTTCATTACCTGGAACGTCTCACGTTGGCCAGTGAGCACTACATGCTCAATTCAACTGTCTTCTCACGCCCAGCAACATAACATTTTGATTCTGGTGTTTTAGACGTAATCTCAATATTGGCGGTTATGCCTTCACTTCCTCCTCTCCAACTAATTGCATTTGAGAAGCGGCTATGTTACCCACACAATCAACGTTTACCATTGTATGTTAATGTATTATTTATAATTTAGTTTAAACTGATGAGAGAATGGAGTATTGCCAAATATGAATAGCAAACAAGATTATAAAAGACAAATACCAGCTTTTGTGTAAGAGAGAAAGATGAGTTTTTCAGAAGCTCATTCCCCTCATGATAACTCAAGAAAATAAAACAAAACAAAACAAATAAAAGTAAATATACAAGAGAAAAACCTGATAACAGGAAAGTGGTGAAAAGTTTAGAAAACTTCGGTGCCAAATATACCTATTAACAGGACTGGGAACTTTCTAGAAAGTTGTTAGTTAGGAGCAACTGAGATATAAAAGCAAGTAGCAGGAATGAAAGAGGTCTCTTGATTCCTGATTTTTGAAGTGAAGACTTCTGCATACAATAAAAATAAAAAGAAAATTTTTAAGTGAAAGATTTTTAAAATACTTTTTGTGATTAAAAGTTGGAACTAAAAATGAATTTAATTTGTTAAATTGAGTATCCTAAGAACAAAAGAATAAAATTATCAAAAAAAAGAAAAATAATAGACACTAAATAATGTGTTTTAAAAATACATATTAATGTTAACATATTAGTACTCTATTAGTACTCTATAATAGAGACTGTGGAGATCTTATCCAAAAGAGGTCTTAAGAAAGTTAAAATTAATATACTCTCAGACAGCCAAACAGTTCTCAAAGCTCTAAAAAGCTACACATTCACAACAAAAGTTCTTATAGAGTGTAACAATCTACAACCAGGTCTCTCTGACTTGGATACCCGGACATGAAGGACACGAATACAACGAAAAGGCGGACCTTTATGCCAAAAAGGGGACAGAATAACCATTCATTGGTCCAACTCCATTCTTTGGCTTCAATAAAACGAACACAAAGCAGGAGACCAAAAAATGGATCCATTAAAATATCAATGAATACGGGAACGGAATAGACGGCCTATTTCATTCAAAAAAATCTTAAATTTTCATGCTAAAAGAGCAAACACCGCTCTCAACCTAAACAAGAAGAGTCTAAAATCAAAAAAAAAAATTAAAAAATTATATTATATAAAATTATATATCATTAATTTTTTTTTGAGTTATGTTTATACCTGTGTGACTTTTTTTCATATCATTTGGCTAGTAGAGACAGCCTGGTTATGAACTAGATATCAAGCAGTAGCTCTAGAGATGTGCTCTAGGTTTGCCTAGTAGGTCTAACAAAGGAATATCTCTGTAATAGAGAAAAAAATTAAAATTCATACATATATATGTATGTGCATTAGGAAGATTATGGCATCCCAAAAGAAATGCCTCGAGATGTGCATTCAACCAGGTTGATGATGAGGAACATCACAATATTGTTAGGAAAATGATAATGATGTGCGACCATGGATTAAGTCCTGGGAAAACAGGGTGACTTCCCAGGAGTGTAGAAGTTTCCTTGAGGATAAAGGCGGCCTATGTCATCATATCGATTGGGAAGAAGGCAATGCCCATCTTGTATGATGAATGCTTCTTCAAATTCAGGAAGAAATAAGTACAAGTAAGTAAGAAATAAGTTTTTTTGCTTTGTCATTGTTTTTTTTTTAATTTTATTTGTTGCATTTGGAATTATAGTAATCATTTGAAATTTATTTGAGCAGGAAAAAAAAAATGAGAAAAAAAAAAAATTAATTAAGATTTAATAGTTAGTTTAGAGTTTAGATTTCTTTTTAGGTTATATTGTTGCTATTAGAAAAATTTTAGAAATTAAATGAGGAATTAATGAAGTGGAATTATTAATTTTAGGTTTAGTTTGAATAAATGATAATGAGAGATTGCACGATATTTTTTTTTGTTTGTTGACAACAGTGGTAATTAGTTGCCAAGAACCTTACCCAAAACCGGCGGGCATACTGGAGTAGCCACCGTGCTATGCTTGGCATCTTCGATCACTCCGAAAACACCATCAAGGCTGACATAAAACTGTGTTGGCCTTAGAGGGAAGCATTCTGAAATTGCAGCATTCATGACCTCACACAATATCGTAGTTGCTGCACTGCAAGAGACAAAACTTTTGCCAAACTTTGCTCTCTCATTCCCGTCGGGTTTCACTCTAATAGGTAAGGACCACCCCAGGGGAGCCAGAGGTGGAGTTGCATTTCTGTTGCGGGATTCAATATCACATAGTAAGCTGATATTACCCCATCGAAAGACGAATATTTAGAAGTAATACGGTTAAAAATTAGTAGTTAAAATTAGTAGGACATCAAAATTCATTGCAAGTATAAACATCTAATATATAAACATCGCCTAAATAATTGAAAGAACACTTAGACAATTGCGACTCTCGCAATCTTAAATTGACCTCTACATATCTAAGCTCCCAGACACTCCTGAGGGAATCAGAGTCATAACTTTTTTATAATTTTTACGACAGGCCTGGACGCTTTTATATTGTCCAATAAATTAAATGCTTATTTCCCAGATGTAGTGTCATTTTTGGTCGATAGAAATATTTACCAATCACCAAACAAATCCTCCGCCACCCTCTTTACTTCCTGGACTTTTATAACCATATCGACAAATATTGCAATGGAGGTAACATCAGTGAAGTCTAATACAGACGTGGACCAATAGCACTCCATACCGATCCAGTATCTCCCATATACAGCAAGAACTGTCCTAGCTCAATCAAGATCAGGATAAAGCCATGTACCAAACAATAACTTGTCATGTCCATTCCTAATGTGTGCCCAAACTGTAGGTGCACCCTCCGTAACATCGCCCATCTATTCCCTTGTCCCAATACACACACTGATTTAAGTCCAATGGGCGTTTGGACTTATCTCCTTGTGGTAGATAGGTTTCTACGGCTGGACCCTGGTTAATTTCATCTATATCCCCCTTCCTTTATCCCCTTAATTTTAACCCCACCTATCCACTCTCTTACCCATGTATTCGTTTTACATATTCTTACATGTTATCTGCTTTCAGCAACAACAACATCGAAATACCACAAACAAAAAGGAAAAGAATGGATTTAAACCCTAAAGGTTCAGTTTAGATGCAAAATACGCCCATTGCCATGAAAAAAAGACTGACACCGTTTTTCTGCAATCGTCGTCTGATAAATGGACAAAAATGGAGAAGAAAGAAAAATCGACAAAATCTAAAAAGAATATCAAAATTATTAGACCAAAAGCAGATGCGATACTTACAGAAAAGGAGGTGGACGCTATGACATATGCGAACATACCAAGGAAAATAAAGGCCAGTGGAGAGTTTAAAGCTCTAAGTGAAAATATCAGAACTATGCGGCCAACACAAAGTGGAGGATTTCTCATGGAAGGAATATTAAACATTTGGGATTAAAATAAGATATTTGTAATATCAACACTTCATTTCGTGTATAAATGTAAATCGTAATAATACCTCTTTGACATTCCCAATTTCTGATGTATATACTTCTGATGAGAGCTTTTATTGTATAGGTGTTAGTGAAGAAATGATCTGTAAAAGCTTGATGAATATTAAATCAAATGCCGTTGGATTGAATGACCTTCCTCTCAAATTTCTAAATCTCACTTTGCCGTACATAATACTTTCTATTACACATATAATTAATCATTATATAACAACGTCAACTTTTCCCATCACGTGAAAAAAGACTAAAATTATTTCAATTCCGAAGAAGTCTAATGCTTCGTCCACTTGTAAATACAGACCTATTAGTATTCTTCCATCACTGTCCAAAGTCTGCGAGCTTTTAATGACTAATTAAATTAATAATCACCTTAAGCGTTTCCAACTTTTCTCTCCATAACAGTCTGGCATTAGAAAGGGTTATAGTTGCTCTACTGCCATGCTCAAAGTTTTAGAAGATATTCGACCTAGCTATGATAATGACATGATTACATTTTCATGTGTTTTAGACTTCTCTAAAGCATTTGATCGTGTTGATCACTTCATACCATGTAAGAAATTAACTAATTATTTTTCGTTCTCGTACTCTGTCTCTAACTTTGTATATAGTTATTTAACAGGGAGATCGTTGCCTACTGGTATTCCTCAGGGGTCAATTCTCGGTCCACTGCTTTTCGCAATATATATAAATGATGTTTTCACCATATGTAAATATTCCAAATTACAAGCATATGCAGATGATATTCAGATATATCTTTCTAGTAAAGTAGGTTTTTTGAGGTGCAGTGTTCGTAAGCTTTCTGATGACTAAAATAGAAATCATGCATGGCAATAGTAAACAACATGCTGCTTAATACAGATAAGTCAATTATTCTGCGAATTGCGAGGAAATACTGGGGATACTGGGGATATTGCCTTTAATTTCAATAGGCAGTACTACAACTAATTATATCAGTAAAATGCTAAAGTTTTTATTTGAACTCTGGTTTGAATGTCCGTGATCACATAAATCAAGTTTTTCGGAAAAAAATTGTATCACTTAGATATAAACAATTATCAGATAAATATACTCTAATGAATCTTCGTCGCACATTAATAAGGCAATTAATAATGCCTATAGTTATGTATTCTAGTCTGCTTTACAGCAAACATGACTTAGACTCCCTATACAAATTAAGAGCTTTAGTGAACTGCCTGACAAGGTATGTCTATGGACTCAGGCGTTTTGATCATTTAACTTACTACAGGAATAATATTCTGCGGTGTGATGTTGAAAGAAAGAAAAACAGAATAACTACATAGGAAATACTGGTTGTGGATACTCTACTAATAGGACAATGGACAGAGACCGTATATTATTCAATTTTTTTGTAAAAAGAATGTATTTTTGTTGTCGTCTGTAGTTGGCAAAAACCCCACCCCAAAACCGACGAATATACCGGGCTAGCCACCGTGCTATAAGCTTCTTCTGAGGGCGCTGATCTATAGACAGGCTGACACAACATAGTGAAGTCAAATGCGTCTTAAGCGAAGGAACCCATCCCGGAATCTATAAAGGTTGTTCGATCTATAAACAGCTACAACCCACTAAATTTCCAGTCCTAAGGCCCAAACAAACATCAACTATAAACAAAGAAACTGACAAAGAAAAAGATCAAACTTATACCTCAAGTGCTTCCAAAAGAAATTATGCAAGCGTGCTAGTGGAACAATCACTTGAATCACTTACCATTTTAAAATTTCCGGATATAATGAGCAAAGTACTAATAGTAGTAAGGCAAATGTCAGAACAAATCACTACGTTATTGAATGTCCTTGTCACGCTGACAACAAAATTATGTTCGACAGTGAATTAAATATAGTCCTCTGGAATGCGAATGTGCTGTCAAAACAATCTTTAGAGCTACAAGAATTTTTAAGAGATCAAAAAGTAGGCATCATGCTGATATCTGAAACACGTTTCATTTCAAAACATTATTTTTAACTACCAATCTATGTTACGTTGAACGGGGCTTTCGGCTTTCAGCATCCAAAGAGCGACAGATGTTTGCGACAATAAGAAGCGAACAATAAGAAGCCTTTCAACTATCTCGTCTGCAGAACCAACTTATTCGTCAAGGGATCCCAAAAAAAAACATATTTGTTAAATTTCTGTGTTAATAAAGTATTGCAACAAAAAGACAGATCCTGTACATCTAGCTTTGATCTTTCGACAGACCACTCGTTAGTTTCTGTACGGATAAAATCGAATATGCAACTTAAAATTCAAAAATGCTATCTGCATAACAAATCAACCAACTGGGATGCCTTAAGGTACACTCCTAAGTCATTACTAGATGTAAATATAGCCCTTAAAACAGACGAAAAAATTACATTTGCAACCGAACATTTGCAAGTATCCAGCAATCAGCCTTGATATCCATGCCTCCAAACATGTAGAAACTCGCTACACCATTACATAGCACGACTCAAGAACTTATTAGAGCGAAAAGAGCAGCGAGAAGGCGCTGGCAATAAACCAAATCTGTAAAACTTTTCAATGTGCTGATCAAATATCTAAAAGATCATCTGCAAGCAACTAGAAATTTAAAAATACAAAGAATTATTCACCGACTAGACGCAACTACTTCGACTAACTACTCACCCTGGTGAGCAATCAAAACAACAGCATCAACGCACAACCCACCAGTAAAAAAAAAAACTTGGACAATAGGCCCAAACAGATACAGAAAAATGCAAAGTATTTACGGACCATCTGTCTACAGTTTTTATTCCAAACATTAATGAAGTTCCAAAGTGTATAACTGAAGAAATTAGAGTGGTATTACAGCAAATGCACCAACTGGACCTTTCGAAACGAAAATGTTCGATTTTCGGCATAAAAGGTGAAATTAAAAAACTTGAAATCAATAAAGAACCCGGTTATACCTTAATTACTCCAAAAATATTGAAGAAGTTACCGGAACAAGCAATATTACTACTGCGAAACTCAAACCGGGAAAAACGGCCTAAGATGTTAAGTCATATAAATCAATCGGTCTTCTACCAGATTATTGGTCATTGTCAATATAAAGAGACTTATTCCGAAATATCAGTTTGGTTTTAGAAGAAAGCATAGTATAATGGATCAAGTACATGAGTTAATATTAGCATTTGACAAAAGGAAGTACACTTCTTTGTAAAACAGGGAGAAGAAATTTCAACATTGCAGCCAGTTTAGGCTGAAATGCCATAAGGCAGTGTTTTGGGACCTATATTATACAAACTCTTTACAAGTGACTTGCCAACTACCGTTGGTACTGACATTAAAACTTTTGCCGATGGTACTGAGCTAGTTGCTACTGATGAAAATCACCAGTTAGCATCCAATAAACTACAGCGAGCGCTAATTGACATTTTCCAATGGTTTAAAACCTGGAGAATAAAAGCGAATGAGTTCCAGTCTTCACAAATAACTTTTACAACAAGAAGAAATATATGCCCACCGGTACGCTTTAATGATGTTTTACTTGAAACTTGAATATAGTGATAGATATCATCGTGACAGTTTAGAGCTATAACAGATTGTTTGTTGATTTCCCATATTCCCCAATACAAAGTTGTGTAGTACTGATACTATAGAAATTGCAGTACAGTTGATCACATGCAGCTTGGGCGAGTTAACGATATTATTAAAATTTAGCAGTCATAGTAGAAATATGGATCGCCGCCATGAAAGGAGAGATCACACGATTCGGATTCAAGGCATTTAAATGCATCTTACCATGTAAATTGAGCAAGGCAACGGGCGCACCCTAAAGGTTGAACTACTAAATGCCCGTAGTGCACAAGAAAAGACTCGTACAGAACCTTATATAAATATGCAGAAAAAAAGTGAAACGTCTAGCAAGGATAGACCAGAAGATATTTGCGAATTTAATAGAAACGGTAGCTCAACTGGTGTGTACTCAACAACACATAACCTGTCTAATTCAAAACGGCCATTCCCATCAGTAGCCGATGAACAAAGTCGATTACTATCAATTGATGAAGAACAACTATCTTGCTTAAAAAACTTTTTTGAAAAAGATGGTAAACTCAACACTACTATGGAGGTAAAGTTGAGTCTCTTGAACCAAATAACAGAAGGCGCAATTTGTACCATGGAGCAAGTACTATCCCTCCAAAACTATTTACGTGAATGAGTCAGACTGAAAACGTGATTCACAATACAAAACAAAAAAGATAATCTGTAATTTAATCCAGGACAGCATCCAAGACATGGTCACGCCACCAATTAAATGATGTTTGAAATTTTTACTTTCCTTAGAATAACGGGTGAAAGTCGTGACTAGTTGACAAGAAGAAAAAGATAATTTATTTATTCATTTCTTTCAATAATTGAGAACTGAGGATTTTAAGTCAATTTTAACATCCATATCCCAGACTCTGTAAATGATAATGACAAAATTATTTGCATTGTGAAGGTAGTTGAAGACACCTCTTACAAATAGGTGTTACAAATAAACGTTAATTTTTAAAATTTTAATTTTTCGAGAGAAAATTTCTTCGTAAGATCTTGGGTGCTTTTCGAATTAGCGACGGCTACCGTATACGAATGAGCTATATGAGCTGTACAAGCTTTATTACGATATTTATGTTAATTGAGCGAGTTAACATTCAGCGCTGGTTGGCTTGGATGAAGATGGTCCACCGATGGTCGATACGGCACCGTATCGATAATAAAAATATATTTGTAAAATAATAAAAATCCTACGTGCCGAGATTTTATTGTATCCTTTTTTTGTAATGCAATACAGTCCACTCAAACAAGCTATAACAGGTAATAAATATTGTAAATTAGTTAAGTTAGTTTTAAGATTATTTTTGTATAAACACAGCATACTTTTTAAAATAAAATCAGTATCGACTGAATACTCATATGGTGAACTTCGCTTTCTTATTTTTATTCAATCACAAATATTAATTTCTAATTAAATAATTACTTATTTTACTTAAAAAATATTTTTCTTAGTATAATATTATTTTAATAGTATTTTGTGAAAATAAGGTAATATGCATTCCTCATATTACATATACACGCATTAAATTACAGATATATAAAATTTTGAAAAATAAACTATTAAAAATATACATTTATTTTTTATATTTCTCACGAATGAAATATATAAATGTGAATATATAATTTTCCTACATCATGCATATACATAATGCAGAAATTTTATATAAATACCCAAATTGTTCAACATTCCGTCAAACATATTAGGCCCATAGGTGCAAATATAGGACAATGCTGAGCATACTTTCTTCAACTGCGAAAGTTGGCGTAGAGAAAGAACACTTCTTGCAGGATATATAGGTCATTTTACAGTAGAAAATATTGTAGAAAAAATGATAGAACGAGCAGAAAATTGGAACAAAATCACGCAATTCATCGGAAATGTTCTAAGAGAAAAGAAGAAAGATCTGGACGCAATCTAATCTTAAACGAAGAGCACGAATGAGAGCCGGAACACATACTCTGAGATTGGAAAAAGTAGACTGTAGGGCAAGATTAATTATCTGCAACAGTAGCGGAGCCTGGACGCAGGGCACACCGATGGAAGTCTTAAATGACTAATAGGGACCCTACCTCGAAGTAATACTAACGTAGTCCCGGGGTAGAACAAGGTCTCTAGGAATGAGGGGGAGTGGTTTAGCCCGTGCGAGTCGGTCACTCACCTTGCGGGGCGCCGGAAGGTGGTCAGTGCGTAGGCATTCCACACCTCCTTGCCGCAAAAAAAAAAAAAAAAAAAAAAAAAATAGGTGCAAATATAGCAATACCCATCCCAAATGTAAATAATATAACGATATTCACATCAAAAACAAGCATCCCCATATCTACACCCGAAAAATTGCATTTAAATGCATTTTTTTATTAATAAACACTCCCAGATATATCTTGATGGAATTAATTTCTTAACATACTATAAATTCTATCTGAAATTTTATCAATAATCATAATAAACATAATTAATAAATTTATTACAAATAAATTAAATATATAAAATATTATCTTTAACAAAATAAATATTATTCATTATCACATATATCCAATTAATTACATAAATGTACGTATAGCATACATTCTATATAATAACATATGTAGCAAATATTAATTAAATAAACTATTAAAACAATAAGTAATTACATGATTAAATTAACCTATAAATATATATGTGTGTAAAATATTTTGTTATCCATAAACCCGTCAATTCTAGTCAAATAATAAATTCGTCCATCTTATCTGTAGTGGGAAAATTCTATGTGTTGGTGTACCAACAAAGTATCCTAGTTTTTGGTTTCCATTGACGCGTTTCGTCCGGTTACCAACCGGACTCATCAGAATGGATAAATTATTTATATATGTATGGTCATATGTCAGACGTTGTGTTTTATATCATCCAATTGTAGTTTATTCATAAAATTTTAATGTTCAAGTGTAATTGTTAATATATAAATAATTAAATATAAAGTAATATATGTAAAATATAGTTAATAATAAATAATATATAAGTAATTAAGTAAATAAAATATAAATTTTTTTAAATAACAAATAATATATAATTAAATAATTGATATGTAATTCTTAATATATTGATATTAATTATCTACAATATAATACTGTAATCATATTTAAAATGGCATGAACATTATTATATTTAAATAGCATGCTTCTTCTTTAAAATTTTATATAAATTCAAAATAAATTTGTTATTTTTTGAAATTTTATCTATATATTTCTATAAGTTCAAATTATTAAAGGTCTCATATGAATGTATCAATGGACGATAGCATCTTAACAACAATGATGCAAGAGATAGAATCAAATTCTAGTGCACAACATATGGAGCCTAATTCCATAAACGAATATCCACTAGTAAATTCTGTACAAATTCCTGTAGTTAGTGAGTATATAAATATATTAGTTTTTATATATATATTTTTTATACATATATATATATATAAAATTTAAAAAAATCCTCCAAATCAAACTTTAAAAAAATTTTTAAAAAAGGACACTAAAATTTAAAATTCAAAAACCTTTAAAAAAACTTTAAAAACATTAAATCCTAAAATCAAAAAAATTCTTTTCTCAAATTTTAAATTTTTGTATTAGACATTCAAAATCCATTAACCGACGTACCAGGATCAACATCATATCCTTTATATCCTATGATTAATTGTGCTAAATTAGTAAGCTCTGATTTGCCTGCATCAACAGACATTAATCATTCTGACTTAGCAGTATCCGATATTTCGTCACAACTCCAAATAGTAAGCTCTGATATTTCTACACAATTTATAATGTCAAGCTCTAATTTGCCTGCACAAGTGGATTCATCTCAACCAAATTTAACAAACTCTACTTAACCTGTATTCTTGAACATGAATCAATCAAACTTATTAGGATGTAATTTGCCTGCACTTATGGACTTCCATTCACCTAACCAAATAGGTTCTTTAGCAACTTCTAATTTTTCTGCATCTGTGGGTTCTCAACAAACAAAAGAACAAATTGAATATAGACATATTATTAAATCTACTAATAAAGTAGAAGAAAATGTGAATGTGGTACAAAAACAACTGCATACACAGCCAACAACATCAATATGTTGTGGTGTATCTAATATTCAACCGGATGCTGGACAACCTTCCAAGGCAAATTCATCTTCTGCTATATCATCTATAGATCATACCTCAACTATGAATACAAATTGTAAATATGAAACTTATTACTAACTGTTTAACTGCTAATAATTAATATTGCATTACAGCTATTCAAAATATTCCTGCATGTACCACAACAAAGCTTGTCACTATGGATATATACCCACAGAAAAATACAGATAAACACATAGATATAACCTCAGCCAACTCAGTGAATAATGCTATGTCAAAAACTTCTCATATAAATTCAAATATAGAACAAGGTATAATTATTTTATATTTACATTATATACAAACAACACAATATATACGATACAATATATGATTATTTTACATATATACAATATATATGATTTTTTGCATGCAATATTAAATTTAATCTTTATAATATTTCTAATATCCGTATAACTCTATTGCATATTAAATACCATTTTTGGCTTTATTAATTAATTTGAAAAACTTTCCTTATCTATAAAGAATGTGCAGGTATCAATCAGATTAAAAATTCATCCAGCATAACAATATTACCAAATGTTTCAAAAACCACTTCTAACATAGTTCCATCTGCTATAGTCACTTCTAATGAAACTTCTATTGTACCAATGAATCTGTATAAAGTCAAAATAACAGAAACTAATCTATGTAATTTTTATGGTACTCAGTTGCCACAAAATATACTTTATGCAACATTATATCCAAAAATGATACCCGGTGGATTTCTTAATATAAGTGGTCGACGAGTACCAAAAGAGCTTCAAATATTGTTGAGTTTTGGGCCTAAATATAGTCCTATAAAGGTTCCAAATATTAATGATTATTTTGTGGCTTTAAATAGCTATAATGAGATACATCAAGAACAATGTATAATATTAGATTATCAAAGTCCTTTAGAGATGCAAAAACAATTTTCCCAGTTTTTGGAAATTATGACAAAATACCAAAAACCAAATCGAACTCATCAGATATTATTTCAAATGTATGCATATGCATCCGAGTATATTAAAAAACAAAAAGATCTTATAATTGTACAAGCTGACAAAGGACATTCTACATGTTTAATGAAAAAAATTGACTACATACGAAAAATGAATATATGGATAGATCAAAATTTAGAAAAAGGTTCTTATGTGTTATTCTCAGGGAATCAACAAGCTCTATTTAATCGTCTAACAGCACATTTCCGAAGAATAGTAAGGCCTCTCTGTCAATGGCATGAAAAGGAACCAACATCTTTTCCGAAAAACATTCTACTGAGTTTACAGCGTATGATATCCAATTGCAATCCCACTTTTTTTATGTTAAAATTACATAAACCAGATCAACCACTACGACCAATCTGTAGTCCTTTGAATTGGTACATTCATCCTCTTCATCAATTGGTGCAGCATGTATTGAAAGAAACTTTATCAGATCGTATGTCTAAACATAATTTGAAAAACATGAGTTATCTAACCGGTTATTTGATTTCACTCCAACCATTACCAGATTATGTTTTTATGTCAATGGTTATAAAAGATATGTATCCAAGTACAAATGTAGCATCCCTCTGGCGCACCCTGAAAAACTTAATGTGTCTACCTTGGTTTCTTGAATCCTGTCCAATTCCAATATTAATGTTGACCATGGCGTTAGAGTATATACTGAATATTAGAAATTACTTCACATTTGAAAATAAATGCTATTTGCAAACAGAAGGTTTGCCTCAGAGGGGTGCTGCGTCGGGGCCACTTGCAACAATATATTTAGATTCCCAAATTGAGATCCATACACCGGCTCTGTTTCATCAGCATAAAATTCATTCCTGGTGGAAATATGTAGACGATGTTCTGTTATATATCTCACAACATGATATACCATCTTTCGTTGAAACCTTTCAGGAATTAGTCGGATATGATGTGACATACGAAGTGGAGTCCGCAAATCCAAACTTTAATAATTATCCAACAATCTCATATTTGGATTATAATATTATACATACGCCAACTGGTTATCTCATGTCTTTATATTATAAAAAACAACAGTCTATGAGGATGCTGCATTATACATCGCACATATCTTATCAAGTGAAAAAATCTACAATACTTTACTATTTACATCGAGTTATTTATAGGACTAGTTTGGAATATTTAGAACATGATTTGTATAATTGTATTACACAAATATTAATAAATGGATATCCCTATGTAATGGTACAGGAAATTTTATATCATTTATTAAACACCTATATGCATCAAAACTCAAAATATATCCAGAAACCTACTTACGCACGTTATTTAATATTACAAAAATATCTTCCTGCAACTAATTATCCAGGTTTACATGATAAGCATCCACGTCCACGAAGATATAGGAGAAGTCTTGTTTACAGTTGCGATGAAATATCAAAGGTTTTAACCCAGACAACAAATACTTTCCAAGATATAATGCAGCCATTTACACGTTCAGAAACCTTATTTACATTATTAAATATGTCATTGCGTTCAATATCTTCAACTTCCTCAAGTGTAACACCATAACAACATATCTTAATGGTTAATTGCCAAGTTTGCGGAGTAGGTTTCTTTTGTACAGGTAAAGGTAATCCAAGTGAAATTGTAGAGGATGTGCAGCGTGATCCACATTCACCTATATCCAAACATATGGGATTATACCAGCATAATGGTTTGACACGTTATGTCAAATTACCAACTCATACAGATATGCAAGTTCAAGATCAATTATATGTATATCAACAGATATATAGGACTATGGGAGTAGAATGGGATAAAATGCAAGTTTACTTTAAAATTAATTTTTTAGGTTGGTATTAATCGGACACATTATAACAAATTATATTCTCGTTGAATGCAGCTCCTAAAAATATGCTACAATATTGTTTGTTTTTATTACTGATCTCGCTATTAATTAATGTTTTTAAAAATACTTCTAAAAATAATATTTCCTAAAGAATTTGTTTTTAAGTAAAATTAAACATATTTTTTAAAATTTAATTTAGTTGAAATTTACTGTGTATGCGTCACATGTGAAGTGCAAGTCAAATTCTTTATTAAAAACGCTTTTAAAAATAATATTGTTCTGAAAATTTTGATTTTAAAGGAAAGTGTAATGATAAATTCAAATCAGAATTAAAATGTTAATATTTTTGTGAGGTAAACGTTAAATTTTTTATTTTCAAATACTTCTAAAAGAGTTTTTAACGAGATTCCAAAAGTTTTCCTAAGTTAATAAAAATTATTGAGTCAAATCACAGGTGATGAAATCAATTTTTTAATTATTAATTAATAATATAAACAAACACATTTCAAAGATATTTTTCAAACATATTTTTAATGAGAATTAATCAGTCTTTGATTTAGAAATAAGATAGAACAGTGATGAACAAACTATATAAAATATACGACGAAAATGCTGAGAGAATGATAAGGGCACTAATTACTAAATTAACATTTGTATCAAGTTAAATCTCAAGGAAGCCCACTTATATTATATTTAAACTTTAATAAAAAAAATAATATATACATATACTTATAAAAAACCAAATCATTTAAAAAGGAATTACAGTGCTGTGCGTTTTATCATTTATAATTAAAAAAAAAAATTAATAAAAGCTTCATTATGTGGCGTTAAAGTAAAGTTAAAGTAAAGTTAAACGAACTTACGTTAAAAAAAAAAATATATAAACTTTAAAAAATTTTAAATGAAAATATATATAAAATAAAGTTAATAAAGTTAAAGTAAAGTTAAACGAACTTACGTTAAAAAAAAAATATATAAACTTTAAACAAATTTTTTAAATAAAAATATATATAAAAGAAAGTTAATAAAGTTAAAGTAAAGTTAAACGAACTTACGTTAAAAGAAAAAATATATAAACTTTAAAAAAATTTTTTAAATAAAAATATATATAAAAGAAAGTTAATAAAGTTAAAGTAAAGTTAAACGAACTTACGTTAAAAAAAAAAAAAAAAAAAAAAACAAAATAAATAAATAAATAAATTTGTTTATAAAATTTTTTTTTGTAAATTGTGAGCAGAAATAAATAAAATTTTTAAAAGAACGTTGTGAACTTCAAATTCAAATTCAAGACTCTAGATTATGAATGAAGAAGTGAACGTAATAAACGAACTAGTTAATAATTTAACAATAAACAGAAATAATAACTCAAATACTAACATGGAAGCTCGGGAGAAAAAAGAATTCATCTTACAAAATCTAAAATATATTGAACCATTTGATAGCAACTGGAAAAACTTGCCCTGTATATCGGCAATATTGAATCCATAGTGCCAACTATAGCCACTCTATCGACAGCAGATAGAGCAGTTTATTTCAACTGTATATTGAAGACAATAACAGGTGCCGCTTTAAATGTAATACGGAGAGAGCAGCCAACCAACTGGAACGATTTGAAGGAAGTATTAATTGAGGAGTTTGGTGAGCATAAAACGGTTTCTACATTAATAATAAACATAAATAATGTTAAATATAAAAATATTGTAAAACATCTATGTGAAGAGTTAAATGATGAAATTTGTAGAATTAAAGATAAAATTAAACTCAGTAATTTTCTATTTACAAAATTTAAAACAGACTACTTTGTACATTTTAAAAAAAGAGTTGCCAAACCATTTAACAAGTCTTCTAAATGCTTCATTAGTAACTGATATTAGATCAGCAATAAAAATTTTACGAAAAAATAACGAGTACGAAAATTCTGAAAATATGAATCAAAATTATGAAATTTACCGAAAATCACAAGTTCGTTATCGTCCATCTGTCATGAGTATAGAATATGTCATGAGTAATGAGTATAGAAATACAGTAATATCTAATAGGCGATTAACACCAATGTATAATCCACCCATCCAAAGACCCTATTATAACAACCCTCTTTATAATAATCAACAACATAATAAACCATTTTATCATAATAACAATAATAATAATAATCAACTCTATACACCGCATAATAGCTTTAATAATAACTTTAATCAACAATATAATAATAATCAATTTTTTAATCCAAACTTAAACAATCCCCCTAATAATACTAATAATTCCCAAACCCAAAAGTTTCAAAATAATCATAACACTAAACGTTATCAACCCTTTAAAAGACAAAGGGAAAATGATTCAAATCAGTCTCGTATTAGAAGATACGGAGAACCTAAACCAATGGATATAGATACGCCAAATTTTCACGTAATGGCCTCGGAGAATTACCATCAATTGAATTAAAAATCAATAGTAAAAATTACAACTTTTTAATTGATACTGGCTCTTCAGTAAGTTTAATAAAGACAAATATACTTCAAAAAGAAATTAAAATTGTTAACCCAATAACCTTAAGGACGACAACCGGAAAAATTACTCTAAATAAAATCCAAGAAATTTTTGATCCCATTCATAACAATCCATTAAGACTTTTTGTATTTAATTTCTCAGATAACTATGATGGTTTATTAGGGTATGACTGTTTACAACAATTAAAAGCGAAAATCGATTTGGCAAACAAAACAATTAAGTTAAATAATTTTACATATAAATTTCTAAATAAAAAATTTAAAAATGCAAAAGAGGAATTAAATGTTAATTTAAATGATAACAATATACAATTCAGACTAAATCATTTGAATCAAGAGGAAAAAACAGAATTAAAAAAGGTCTTGAAAAAATATGACAATTTATTTTATAGGGAAGGAGATAGTTTGAGTTTCACTAACGCAATTAAACACAAAATTAAAACAGTACATGAAGACCCGATTTATACTAAATCATATAGATATCCTCAAGTCCACAAAAACGAAGTGGACAAACAGATAAAAGAAATGTTAGATCAAAAGATTATTTGTCATAGCCAATCACCATATTCTGCACCTATTTGGGTTGTTCCAAAAAAACAGGATGCTTCAGGGGAAAGAAATTGGAGAATTGTCATAGATTATCGTAAGTTAAATGATATCACCATAAATGACAAATATCCCATCCCAAATATAGATGAAATATTAGACAAACTTGGTAGATGTATGTATTTCTCTATTATCGATTTAACTAAAGGATTCCATCAAATTGAAATGGATCCAATCGATCAAAAGAAGACAGCATTTTCCACACAGAATGGGCATTACGAATTTATGAGAATGCCCTTTGGTTTAAAAAATGCACCCGCAACCTTTCAAAGATTGATGAATACGATCTTAGGAGATTTAGTCGGAAAGCATTGTATGGTCTATTTAGATGACATAATAATATATAGCACATCGCTTCAAGAACACATTCAATCATTACACAAAGTTTTAAAAAAATTAGCAGAAGCAAATTTAAAAATACAAGTCGATAAAAGTGAATTCTTGAAAAGGGAAACTGAATTTTTGGGACATATAGTTACATCTAAGGGGATTAAACCAAATCCAATCAAAATTAAAAATATATTGAATTACCCAATACCAAAAACTGAAAAACAAGTCAAACAATTTTTAGGTTTAGCAGGGTTCTATAGAAAATTTATTAAGGACTTTTCTAAAATTACAAAACCACTTACAATATGTCTAAAAAAAGGTAATAAGATAAATCATACACACAAGGAATATGTTAATGCTATTGAAATCATTAAACTATTAATCACAAAAGAACCAATTTTAGCATACCCGATTTATGAGAAATTATTTACCTTAACTACGGATGCTTCAGACGTAGCCTTAGGAGCTGTTTTAAGCCAACAAAGTCATTCCATTTGTTTCGCTAGCCGTACACTAAATGAGCATGAATTAAACTACTCAGCAACTGAAAAAGAATTACTGACCATAGTATGGGCTACAAAATATTTTAGACCTTTCTTATATGGACGAAAAGTTTTAATAAATAGTGATCACAGGCCTTTGCAGTGGCTCAATAATCTTAAAGAGCCCAATACTAAATTACAAAGATGGAAAATCAAATTAAATGAATTTGATTTCGACATAAAATATATACCGGGTAAAGAAAACAAAGTAGCTGACGCGTTATCAAGAATTAAAATTGAAACTTGCAAACTCAATGAGGAAGATGAAATCTCATCAAATATTGCTACAATTCATTCAGCAGATGAAGATAATGAAAATTTTATACCCATTTTAGAAAAACCTTTAAATATTTTTAAACGGCAATTAATGTTAATAAAAGGAAATCGAAACAGAATACACACAAAGAAAATACACTCAAACTATATTACAACAATAGTATATAACCATTTACATATATATTTACCTATATATCTTTTCTGACAGTAAATCGGCACTCCTGGCACTACGCTCACCTCGAGTAACCTCAAAAATAGTGTGGGAATGCCTTCTACTTCTCAAAGACCTTGCTGAAAAGAACAGAGTCCACTTAATATGGATTCCAGGGCACAGCGGTTTTGAGGGAAACGAAAAAGCAGATGAACTAGCGAGAAAAGGGGCGGCCTCATACTATATTGGGCCACAACCATTCTGCGGTCCTTCGTGGAGCTTTTTCAAACTTAAAACTAATGAATGGTTGGAAAAAGCAGCTCAGAATGATTGGGATAATACAATTACCTGCAGACAAGCAAAAGAATCCATGCCGTTTCGATCAAAAGCCAGAACTAGGGAGCTACTCATGCTGAACAGAAGTGGCATCCGACTTGTCACAGGTTTTCTAACTGGACACTGCGGAGTTAAAAAACATTTATTGAATCTAGGTATTACTGGAGACGATAGCTGTAGACTTTGTTACGAAGAAGAGGAAACAGCAGAACACATATTGTGTCACTGTGATAGTCTTGCAAGACTCAGACTTCGCTACTTATCCATTGCCTATCCGCTTATAACGGAAGTAGGCAACATCTCTCCAAAGGACATACTGGCATTCTTAACTGCTACTCGTCTATGGAACTGAAGTGGGTATGTCACAATAATCCTCGAGGATGCAGTGACGCGGAGACTACTTCCCAACCCTTCTTTTGAAAAAAAAAAAAAAAAAAATATAACCATTTAGATACAGAATCAATAAAAGACATAATAAAAACTTAACTTGTAGAAAATAATATAGTCATTTATATGCCAGATGATAATGATTTTATAAAACTTCAAAATATTTATAACCATCTAATTTGTAATAAAAGGAATAAAATTTGTAGAACAAAAAATTTATTAGAAAACATTATAAGTTATCCCGATTTTAAAGAGAAAATTTTAGAAATACATCTTACAGGTCTTCATCAGGGTATAGAAAAAATAGTAAAACAGTTTAAACTGAAATTCTACTTTCCAAATTATGTTAAAGAAATTACAAAAATTATTAATGAATGTGAATTTGAATGTGAATGTAACAGAGATGCAAAACTGATCATATAAAATGTAAACAACCTTTCAAAATCACTCCTCCTACATATAAAATACGTGAAAAATTTGTAATTGATTTTTGGCAGTGGGAAAAAGAAAATTATTTAACATGTATTGATGTACATTCAAAATTTGCTACCGCAGAGCATGTAAAATCATTAAACTGGATAGAAACAAAAAAAGCTTTACTTAAAATATTTAACGTAATGGGTCCACCCGAAATTTTAAAAATAGATCAGGATCAAGGTATGAACAATATTAATATCAAACAATGGTGTGAACATTTAAACATAAAAATAGAAATAACTACAGGAAAAACTGGTATAGCAGATATTGAACGACTACACAAAACACTTAACGAAAAGCTAAGAATTATAAATACATCGGGAGTTAAAGAGCTCAATTACTTCAAAGTAGAACAATCAATTTTTACATATAACCACAATATAGTTCACTCCTCAACATTGGAAACCCCATACAATATATTTTTTAATAAAGAAACTCCTAAAGTAAATCCCCAAAATATTAAAGAATCTAGAATAAATAACAGAAACAGGAATAGAAATGAACACCCAATTGATAAAAATTACATAAATGCTGAAATTATGCGCAAAAGATTACAAAAATCGAATAACCCATTTAAAAAAGTTACAGTAGTTCAGACAGATGATGATAATGAACATTATTTAGTCAAATTTAAAAATAAAAAAGTTAGAAAATACAAGAATCAATTTAAAAGAAAAAAATAAAAAAAAGGGGGAAAAATTCTAATAACATTAATAATTTCAGAAACCCGCCAACGGATAACTGGAAAATTAGGAAAGAAAAACTACTTCAATAAGTACTTCTACTCAATGTTTTTAACAATATTCATCATGTCTACTATAATTCATAAGTCGTATAGCCAATCTATTCAAATTACAGAAGTTAACAGTGAAAACGGGTATATCCTAACAGAACAAGGACAATTTTATTTACCAACAAACTTTACATTTGAGGTTTTATCCATTAATAAAACTGAACTACTTGAAGCATATTTTCAGTTAGAACTCGAATCAAGAGAAATGAATACTTACAAACAAATTTAGGACGTGTGCGAGTTAGGCTAAGTTGATGCTAAACCAAATGGGAGATTTTTTGGGATATTTTGCACTGCACACATTTAGCCATTTATCAACACGTATCGACACATCACTACATTACCGGCACAACTTAGAATTTCCCTCATTTAGAACGCAACTTAGCCTAACTCGCACACGACCTTAATTACTAAATATCTGAATGAAGC
>NC_051848.1:56007780-56009933 GCF_002237135.1 Teleopsis dalmanni
ATATACATTGTGACCGAAAAAGTTCCGGAAATTTTAAATAAAACGCAAAATTCTTAATCTTCATCAATATTTATTTTATCTCCTTCAAAATATGCTCCATTAGAAGCGATACACAAATGCCAACGTTTCTTCCAATCATCAAAACATTTTTTATAGGCGCTTTCCGATATGGCTTTGAGTTCCCTCTGCGAATTCTGTTTTACGTCTTCTATGGATTCAAAACGCGTTCCTCTGAGTGGTAATTTGAGGTTGGGAAACAGGAAAAAGTCACACGGTGCAAGATCAGGTGAATACGGTGGCTGTTCGATGGTATTTATTGAATGTTTGGCCTTAAAATCGTTGATAATGTTGAACAAATTGAGGTGAATCGGAACAAGCCGGGCGTTGACACGTCGCATACACAAATTGTCCACCAAAATCAAACGAGCCATCTCACGACCGATGCCTAGCTCTCGTGCTATCTCTCTAACACTCACATGAGGATTTTTGAACACGATTTCCTTTGCCTTTTCAATGTTTTCGTCGGTGGTAGAGGTCGAAGGTCGTCCAGAACGCGGCATGTCTTCGACGGTCGTACGACAGTCCTGAAAGGCTTTGTACCACTCATAAACTTGAGTTTTCGATAAAACTGATTCCCCATAAGCCTTTTGTAGCATTCGCAACGATTCTGCACACGAAATTTCGTTCGAAAAACAAAATTTGATGCAAACTCTTTGTTCAATATTTTTTTCCATTGTTTTTTTCGCAACGCACTACTGAGGTGAACTGGTTTCAACAGCTGCCGTAAACGAACTGTCCGACAGATCGCGCTCATTTTTGGCATAGTAATTAAGGACAGTGCTGCCAAACTACATAAACTTAAAATATCGAAAAATATACAGCGCGCGAATTTTAAATGAGAATTTCCGAAAACTTTTCGGTCACAATATATATATAAATATTAAATAAACATTCTTGATAATAAATATAATAAACAATGGCAAATTAATGTATTTAATTACAAAAATAAATTAAAATACAAAACTATATATCCACATATATTTGATATATCCACTTTTGTTATAGAATCCATTTTCTTTTTCCTACTGCAATTCCTCTTCCTTCTTTTAAATCTCTCTATTTGTAACTTTTAATAATTAATTAAAATTAATTAATTCCAATTTCACGAATATCGGCAAAAAAATCATAATATTCAATTGTTTATTTATTTAATACTTTAATTTTAAAATTGTTGACAAAACAAAATAAAATTTATAATTTTTTAAATTAAATAGTTTGTCTAAAAACTTTTCAAAAAAAAATATTTCAAGACTTTTATTTAGTGGTAGTAACTAGTACCACCACTGTCCACTATATTTAACAAAACTTTTCAACTTTCCTGTTAATTGGTAACACTGTTGGTAACTCCGCTAACACCTGTAACTGCACTCCCTTAAACTTTGCATCCAATTACCAATTTTCGCGGGCTGGGAAGGTGTATCCCTTTCGTCGCTACTAGCATTTATTTTGGTTTCCGACTATCCTAATAACCAAAGAGGAAACTTCTGACTTTATTTGTTTTTGCCCTATTGGCAACGCTGAAACTCGTAAGCTCTGAATTGGAACAGAGCTTTCGCCGCGATCTTGTAAAATAACCCAAAGAAAGTGAAAAGAAGTAAAAGCTTTCTATAACTTCTCATTATTTCTTTCCATGTGGCGCAATGCACGTGTTAATATTATAAGTTTTATTTTAAATTTAATTTAAATGAAAGTGTAAAAATGTAATTGTAATGTGTTTATATAGTTATTATTAAAAATAACATTAATATGAATATATTCATATATATAGTGAGGAATCTGTTGCTGGACGCGCAGCAACAGACGGAGAGACCAGTGGTGCACTCGTGGGCAACGTGGGATGTTACAGGTAAGATCTTATTTAATTCTAGTCTTTTTTTATATTAACTATTACATAATACCTACATAGACCTACATAACTGTCAATAATATATATAAATATTTAAGATTAATTATTTTAAATGAATTTAACTGTTATATGGAAAAATGTGAATAAATGTGTGAACTATATATATCTATATATATATCTATACTATATATATATGTATTTATATATATATATTATTAAAGTTGATATATATATATGTATATATAGT